>NW_010170801.1:2817-5282 GCF_000695765.1 Mesitornis unicolor | reverse complement strand
GTCACAGGGTCCTTCCCACCCTCCTCTCCAGCCTCAGTTTCTCCACCCGTAATACCTGGAGCAGCAATGGAGATGGTACTGCCTGAGCTGATCTGAGACCTGGTAGACAGCGTGCAGCCACACACAGAGAACGATGCTGCCAACTCCACTCTTCTCAATTGCTCGTTGAACCCTGCCCTGAGTTTCAAAGCCAATCTCTCCTCTGCTGTCCTGCTCACATGTTTCTCCCATCAGGGCATCATCTCCACATGGCCTCGAGGTTGCTCATGAACCCTCAGATGCTGAAGTCAGGCAGTTACTCTGCAAAGGGGCACTTTCCAGGATGTGCCAGGCTGCAGTTTCTTGTCATGGTGCCTCAAAATATAACCAGGAAAATGTAGAAAGTCCTCAGCTATCAGAAGTTCTCATCCCCAAGCTTAACTGTAAACATTATCAAATTTCCTCTTTAAGAGGTTTGTGGGTTGAGGAGGAAGGGAGGGGCTGGAAGGGGAGGAGACAAAAATAAGAAAACTGAAAAACCAAGGAGATCAGCATCTTTTCAAAACCTCAGTGCTCGCAGGGAGAGGCCTCAGAGCTTTTTCCTTTCTAACAGCTGGAGCGGCGAACTCATAGCCAAATTTGCAGCTCAAAGCTGCTTGTGCAGCAAGGGGGTGATGGCGCAATGAAAAACTCTCCTCTAACACCCAAGCAGAGGGTGCAGAGCTGAAAGGAACTGCAAATCCCACCAAAGATAACCACCTGTCTGGGAAAGGATGTTTTCACCAGCGTCCCAGCTCTCCCTGCCTGCCTCCCCGTGCATCCCAGGCGAAGCAGGAGAGAGCTGGCAGGCAGGAGGGGTGCCCATGCCAGCTGGAACCAGCCTCCCCTGGCAGGGCCAACTTTCTACCCCAGGGCACCATTTGAGATCCCAGCTGATACTACAGGCATTGCTATTTCACGTCTGCCCCGGTCGTTTTGGATTTAAACGGCCTCAGCCCACTCTATCCCAGCACATCTGGTGCCAAGTCACTCCCTTCTGCCCAGGCAGCATCGCTTTGAGATGGTCCCCACCAGGACAGACAAATTATTCCTAACCTGTAAGGTGAAAAGGACTGGATTTCCTTTCCCTGGCAATAAATAAAAAGTAGGGCTGGAGAACACATACCCACAACTTTATGCTTGTTTTAGGGCTACACCGTAGCACCCAGGAGCTGTTTTAGGGGCCGAACCATGCAACCTGCGTTCCTCATTCAGCAACCCTGACACATCGGTACTAATAAACCTTTCCTGACCTCACACCACCACATATTCATATTTAGAATAAAATTTGCTGCTCCAGCTTAGGGCAAGCGCATCACCTAGCGCTGGCAAATGCTCTCCAACCCCATCAGCTCCCACTGCCACTTCCAAAAGCAGCTGGATGGGAACTGAGGAAAAAACCCAAACCTCCGCTACAGAGACATCCAGCACACAGAGGATGGATGAGAGAGGATGGCCTTATCATATGGTGAGGTGGGCAAGATGGTGCTGCCGAATGCGGCACCGTGGTGGTGGAGCCCTCTGCCTGTCCGGCATCTCACCCTGCACTGCTATTCCCCTCAAAGCCCAGAGGCTGTTTGAGGCCCAAGCACCCCTTCCCGCAGGCTGCCTCACCCAGCCCCGCTGCAGTAAAAGCTGCCTGTACCTTGCCTCCTCTCAGGCTTTACAGCCAGAGTGAGATAAGGAGGCAAATTAGCGTTAAAGTCCTTCCTAGCTAAACAAAAAACCCACAACAAGCCCCTCCATAACAAAACCAATACAAGAAAAAAGCAGCCTGGAACACTAACCTAGAGAAGCTGTGGACCTTCTGGAAGAGCTGTTGCAGCAGCTGGAGCTCCTGAAAGCAGCTGAGATGCCCGCATGGGCTATTTGCAAGCTCCCAGCGCTGGGCCAGAGAAACCCCATGCTGTTCCCAAGGACAGGCGTGCCGGGAGAAAATCCGAAATGAAGAGTGAGAGATACCAGCCGGGCAGCAAATACTCCCAGCAGCGCTATCACAGCAGAGGGAAACTTTGGTCCCATCTCAACATTTGTGCCCCACAGTCTGCGGTGCAGGGCCAGTCCTGGCAGACCCAGGGCTGACTCCAAGGAGCAAGTTCTACCAGTAGAGTTCCTCCTGCGGTCGAGACTTGGCACAGACCAGCCCAACAAGGCGATCAGAGAAGAGCCTATCGCACCAACGGCGCAAAGACAGCGGCAGGCTATATGCCACCATGCACGCATCAAACAAACCAGGCTGGCTTTGGCATGAGGGGGATAAGGAAAAGCCTTCCTCTGGGAACTTCCTGATACATAAATGCAAGAAGCAGCGCAGTGCAGTGTAAGCATCAGGAGTGAAGCTCTGCTTTGACGTTTCCTGACCTCACCATCGCCTTCTTTTGAAGGGCTGGAAATTTGCTTCTGGATTTGCGCAGCAAAAAATAGTCCCCCCGACAATCAAATCCTTC
>NW_010170801.1:0-2786 GCF_000695765.1 Mesitornis unicolor | reverse complement strand
CCCTCCACACTTGCCACCTGCACAAAGCCTTAGCAAGGACACAGTAAAATAGGTTAGCATAGGTACCACTGCTTGTCTGCTCACAGATGCCTAGAGGATACTTTTGCACGAACAGGTCCAGCTTGACAGCCAGGCTTTGAAGAGGCTTGAAGACTTCAGCAGCATCCTCTCTGTACCTTTTTCTGGTATTTAGAGGCAAGCTGGAGGAGAGAGGCATGGGATTTTCTCCCTGCAAAGGTGTTTTTCAATCTGAAGCCCAGGCTATTTTGGGAGCTGGTTGTGTGTCTAAGGGGCACAGGGACAGCACCAGCTATTGGAGTCCACATTCAAAAAAAAAAATCAAGTTCACGTCTAACGCTGAGCACATTTATCTGCATGAAGTTTCTTGAGCAGGATCATCCTCTACTCATCACCCAGTCAAAACAGCGGAAATCATCAAACACCTCCATATGCAAACTCCTTTCCCAAATTACCTTGTTCAGTTAAAGCTTTTCAACACCACCAGAACAGGAACAAGACGGAAAACCGGTATCTCACTTGGCCTCCTCATGTAAAGGAACCAGCTGAAACACTGTGCTCCGACCCTTCTGTTCCTGTGGCTTTTTCTCATTATCCATCGAACTTCCCTGCATCCCAGATAACAGCCCAGGAGACCAGACTTCCCTCATCACCCTGCACATACAGTCACCTCTGTTTGCCCTGAGCAAAAGTCCAACTCGCCGTAAGGAAACAAAACCAGTCAAGTACTCAGTCTTGCTGGGTTTTCAGCACTGAAAAATTTCCAGGACTAACACGGACAAAACAGCACAACAGCATTGGGCCATACTCAGTCACATTTTTCCAGAGAGAGCTCATAGTCAAAAAACAGGCTAGAGCCTTCCCACCTGTCCAGCCTTTCCTCCCCTTTGCAACTGCTTCCATGAAATCCATGGGAATTTGGTGTCTTTTCAACTTGGCCTTCCACCAACTGGTTTAAATCAGCCAGGTCAAGCGCCAGGTGGGCAGGAGCAAAGGAAGATACAGGTTGTGTTAAAACTACAGAAACCTTGTTTCTTTACACAGCCAGAGGAAGATACATCTGTTACATCTCCTTGGTCCAGAGGGGTGCTGCAGGTGGGAAGAGATGCTTTTTGCAACCGTTCCCCCTGCAACCCAAGGCTTGCACTTTGCCATGGTGGCACCTCACGCTAGAGCAATGTAGAAGAAGAGGTGATGGGGTGGCGGAGGGCAGAGAAAGAGAGAACTGGGTGGGTGCAGCCAGACTACATAGCCCACAGCAACACCTGCCTGCAAAGCACCTGCAGCTCCCTTTTCTACAGCACCTCCCAGCAGGTTAAAAACAAACAAACAAAAAGCTCTCCCCTCCCTCAACAGGCACACACAAGTTGGCTGAAGCTCGCTGACACCAGTTTTCAGGCTGAGATTTCGGCTTCTTCCAAAGTGCTAAATTATCTCCCAGGCCATCAGGCAGAGAAGTGGGCAGCACCTAAGGGACTGGCTGCTGTTTGAGAAGGACACTGTCTGGGCTCTTGTTTAAAGAAATAAGGTCTCATCTCCTTCCCTGCCCCTGGTCTGCAGCTTCCCTCAGTAAAAGGTGGCAGGAGGGCTTAGACACAGATGAGGACAGTGCTACACAAGGGACCGAGAGGGCAAGGGAGAGGGAACTGGGAGGCCTGATCCTGCCGACAGCAGGGCAGCCTGGCAGCGGGAGCAGGCAGCAGCACTGCCAGCAGATAAAAGACAATCACCAGATCCTTCTCCTGGAGCTTCTCTCTCCGCCCTGTTGCGATAGAGAGAGACAAAAATTAAAAACAAACGAGAAAAGCCTGCGTGCCGCAAGCAGGTCATGACCACATCTCTGGCAGTCTCTGTTTAAATACATTTTCTGTGTGACTGTGCATTTCCAGCCTCCTGGCAGCATGTGTTACTCTACACAGCAACTCCAGATCAGCCACTGCGCCGACCGTCAACAGTTATAGCTTGACTTAATTGAACGTGTCTTAGCGCTCCATTAGCTCTTGCAGTGCGCCAGCAACAGCCGGGGCCCTTGGCAGTGCTGCCAGCTCTTTTCCTAAGCTTTGGAGTGAAAAAAAAGGCAGAAAAAAAATATATATACACGAAAATAGTGTAATGCACAGTAACACAGCTGCAGCTTGACTAATCTCTGTGCTGGCTATTACAAATTTTCTCTCCCCTCCCTGACCCAAAGCAGCGTCTCACTGCCGTCTCTCATCAGCTTCTGCTCGGGGTTCACATCCCAGGTAGTGCCCACCTCACCCAACTCCTTCCAGCCATTTCCCAGTAATGCGAGCGAGGGGAGACCACTGCCACAGTCTCTTGGAAGAGGAAAGCTGACATTTCAGGCAAGGAGGTTCCTCCATCGCACCCAGCCACGTGTGCAGGCACACGCTCTCCCCTCTGGACCGCTTCCCCATCAGGGTAAGGAGCAGGGTGTCCCATTGGGGCAAGGAGAAGGGGCGTCCCACGGGCAACATCCAGCTTGGAAAGACCCCAGGGTTCGAGGATCTCCACTTCTGGGGTCACCACCTCTCTCTCAGTTGCTTTGGGCATTGCCGGACCTCGCGCTGCCAGGGGTCTCCCAGGGCTGGGAGGGATTTTTTTGAGGAGGACTTAGTTAAGTGAAAAATAAAATAAAATAAGGAACAACGGCCCGAGAGCCGTGACCTTTTGTAACCGCGCTTAATCAGATTAATGAATTTCATCAGGACTGCGCTGGAGCAGGGGAATGGGTTTGAGCGCTCCGGGGCGGGCGGCAATGCCTGGGA
>NW_010170800.1:0-3492 GCF_000695765.1 Mesitornis unicolor | reverse complement strand
TAATATTATATATATATATATTTAATGAGCAAGTTATATAGACAGACTGTAATTTGTTCAGAAATTGAACGAGTTGGGGTTTAAGACTACCCGTTCCCAAATCACTGGTGATGACCTTAGCTTCTCTACCTCTCCCCCCCACTGTTTAAAGCAGTCATTGCTTCACAGGTGATGCCACACATCCCAAACCAGCAATGCTATTAGCTCGAAACTACCAGGAATTAAGTGCAATGTACTATTACTCACCCGAAAAGATGGTTAAGGGACACCCCAATCTTTCATCCAAAACACAAAAAGCCCAAACCACCCCCAAAAAACTAAACTCATTCCCTCCTCTGCCATCGTCTATGCAAGGACGGAGATAGTGGAAACCTTTCAATGCCAAAACTGCCTGAAATGGTCAAGGCCACCTTCCCAAATTTCTACGGAGCAAAACCAGCTCTGGAGCCTCTACCAGCAATGCCAAACAGGGCCTCAGCTGGACTAAGAGGGCCTACAGACATGAGAGGAAGCCAAGGTCACTCTTCTGTGGGCTGGCACAGAGACAGAGCCATGACGGTGATGAAAAAACCAGCACAGGGCAAGAGGGGAAGGAGCAGCACCTTGCAGGACGCGGCCGGCACCGTGATGAATTTAAACGGCTCAAAGGAATCCTCTCCAAGTGAGAAAACGTTGTCATAGGAGCCCTTAAATGTAGGGGAGAGCTGGGAACGTGGGGGGGAAGAAACTCCTCATCTGACCTCTTGCTTAATAACAAGAGCGATGCCGCGGGACGGGAGGCCCGAGCGCCTGCTTGGCGGCTTCTCCTGGCTCCGCTTGGCTTTAGCGCCGCGTTTCTCCTGTCGGCGTAACCCGAATTCGGGATCTGTAGCTGTCCCAAGCGATTAGGTCAGTGTTAAGAGTTATGATGACTGTGCCAGGCATGCGGCCAAGTGACCTTCAGAGGTTAAGAAGGGCTCAAGTGAAACAGCGGTTGGCTGCCAAGGCTAAATAATAAATTACGTTCTTCAAACAAGGACTCGGCCTCCTAACTACTGCAGTAAGCGAGGCCCAGAAATGCAAACGAGAGCAGGATAACGTGACTTGGTATTTCACCTCGCTCCAAAGAGCTGGGTTTGGCAGCTGGGCAAAGATAAAAAGCAAACGACGGATCTGCTCCGAGGTGCTCACTGCTGGGGCAGCCGGGACAGCAGCCGAGGAGCTGCGGGGCTCTCAAAATCCTCAATATTTATCACAGGCTCAACAGCAACTACAGGCTGAGAAGCCCGCGTACTGCACAGCACTGAAGCTGCTTCACGAGACAACCCAGGTTGGCCACGGCCATTTGAAAAATGTATTTTATTTTATTTAAGAGGGCTGAAAAGCAGCCTGGGGAAAAAGTGCGCTCGAGCAAAGGCGTGTTCTTGTCTGGGGGGAATTTAGGCTTTTCTTCAGCCCCCCCTTCTTGAGCTCCCCCAGCTTTTGGCAGGCAGAAGGCACTTTCTCCCCATGTCTGAATGTTTCAGATTGCCACCGAGCAGCATCCTATTACTTTCTTACCCTCTCGTAGCCAACGCAGCCCTCTGACATGCGATAACTCCTGAGTCAACCTCTCGCCGCTGCCCGCAGTTTACTCAACAGCAACAGCTGCATGAAATGGATACAAGTTGGGCAATTGGATGTACCAAAGATGTAAATCCTTTGGCTTTGTTTGGTTTGCTCTGACCCTGCCTGGAAAAAACTGTGAGAGGCTTTAGCGCTTCTGCTGCGCTTCCGCGAAGCCGATAGAGTTTGCGGGTTGTGGTGCCGCTGAAATCACCCTCCAAAGTGGCTGTAAAAACGCTTGTCAACACTGCAAAACGCTGCCTGTGTTGGTATAGCTGAACCTGCCAAACCCTCCTGTCCTCTGTGGACGCACTTGTGTAGTTTATTCTGGCACTGGAAGCAAAACAACCTGCAGTGACTAAGGCACCCTCGTACCAATATAACTTTTTAATGACAAAAAAAAAAAATTAAAAAATCATTTAAATGGAGAGGATTGTGCCTTATGGGCTCTCTGTATTTGCAGCTTGGTACAATGTGCTGAGGCTCGTGTAAGATGAGCTTCCGTTGGGCTGATTTCAGGCCATTAAGAGCAGATTAATACAGAGCGACGCAAAAGCCTCGCCCTGACATAAGAGAACCCACACGGCGCTTCGCATCGGTCTTACGGACCCGATTTCAACCCCCCCCCCAAAAAAACCGTCTTGAAGTCTGCCTAAAAAAGAGCCGTGGTTTTAGTAGCGGTTCCACAGGTGGAGCCCTGTCTGAATGCCGTTCAATCGCAGCAAGGGCTGCGGACAAGCGGCCCCTTGTATCCGCAGCTGCCCCCGCAGGAAAGGTTACGGCGCAGCCTTTGCTATCTGCAGCTTCACCTATTGCAGTTTTCAACCTCACCCCTCCATCCTCTGCGGGGGAACTCTGTACAGTTCTTTTTTGGGCAATTATTTGTTTCATCTACCTTACGTTCTTATACTTGAAGGCCGAATGTAATAGTGCCAGTTTGGATTCGGTGTGAATGTTTCAAAGGGTTCAAATCTAGCTTCTTTCAGCTGGTTGGGTTTAGAAGGGCAGGCAGCAGAAGCAAAGGGTTCAACAGAGGCCTGCTTGGGGTGGTTTAGACAGCCATTAGCTTCAAAGGAAGGAACAGAGAAGCTCTCTCGATTCTAATCTTTCTCTTTCGAAAGAGGGAATAGCGGTGAGCTAATCTGAGTAATACATAGCTTTGTATACACAACCTGGGATTTGCATAAATTTACAATGCTAACGCACAACACAAAGCCGTTAACAGGAAGAACAAAGAGGACTGCGATGCAGGAGACAAGAAAATTCTCTAAAGGGAAAGTCAAACTTTCAGCACATCTCTGCTGGGTTCAACAGGAGCAAACCAAAACCCAACCCTCCCAGCAGCTGAGTTGGGTAAGCAGCCTTATTTGTATCGGTTTTAATGCCTAAAGCTCCTAAGAATGAGGTAAGAAAGACAACTGGGCTCCCAACCTGACCAGAGGACCGTGGTTTCTAATTGCAAATTCAATCAACTCACACTTCAGAGTGGAAATAAAACAAGGGAGACCAACTAAACTGACCCACTGAGGGTGCTGGAGTAGGAGTAGCTGAAAACAGAAGCCACCACTATCAAAGGTATTAACTATTCAGTGCATGCTAACGTAACACAGGTTCTCACAAGAGACCAGAGAGCTCTGATATTCAAAACCAAAGTGGATATGCAGCAAGCAGGAGTTTGCAGCACTCTCTGTAGAAACTCCTCAATGCATGACAGTCTTGTGGCATTGCTCTTGGATTAAAAGAGCTCTACCGAAAATCAGTGAGCAAAGCAGACTGTGCAGTCACCTCTTGGCTTGCTGTGTGCTCAAGGCAGTGACAAACACAAGAAGCTGGGGGTCCCCAGCTCACTGCAGCACAAGGAAGACTGAACCAAGATGATCCTATGCTTCAGCCTTCACAGGCTGGAGA
>NW_010170799.1:0-2472 GCF_000695765.1 Mesitornis unicolor | reverse complement strand
CTTTAAGGTCCCTTCCAAACTAAACCATTCTTTGATTCTATGATTCTATGCACCCACCCTGTCTTGCTTGGGACACCTGGAAGGGCAGATGTTGGGACAATGCATATGCTACTATTTGGCTCATTTCCTTCTCATTCTGCTCCAGTAGACTTGAAATACCCAATAATCACATAACTTCATGGGCCAGCAGCCGAGCAAGCATTGAGGATTTGCATCAGAAGCTCAAGGACTTTATTGTATGGGCTCTTTACTTGCAATAATCGTTGAAATAAAATGCCAGGCAACACTTTTCACAGTAAGAAAGAGGTTGGGGGGTGGGGGTGTGGAATTAGCAAAACTATGGCTTTTCAATACTATGGCAGCTTTAGCTAAAATGTTCTTCACCTCCCACTGAGCTAATTTTAGCCCTCATTCAGTGCAAAGAAAATGAAAAAAAGAACACGACAGAAGGATGCTGAGCACCAGCTCATCTGTGTCCCCATTCCCCCAGAGCTTGTTCAGGGCCAAGGCTTGTAGATGCAGGGTGAGAAGGCGCCTGAAGGTTAAAATAGAGATTCGAGGGTAAAATAAGGAAGAATTCCCCCTTGGCTGGAGTTTGTTGATGCCATAAATCCATCTTTGAAGCTCAGAAAAGCTGCAGCCACACAAAGCAAAGTGCTGACCTGGTACAAACCTGGCCTGACGTGGTCCTGCTGGCGTGGCCCTGTGTGGCCGGAGGTTTCAGCTGATGGTACCATCCTCACTTTACACCAGTCCCTCTGCAGCTGACACAAAGCCAGGCTTAATCACTCAGGCTTAACATAAATCCCTAGTGCTGGAGGTGTTTTGTCAGAAATGCAGTGCTGTGGCTATGCTTGATCTGGTCAGGTTTGTAGGATCCAGTAATGCCTGGATTAAGGAGCAGACCTGCAGCCCCGACCTGCCCTTGGATGGAGGAGATGTGGATGAGGGCAGAGCCGGCTCCTTCCCAAGTGAAAACTCTGGTGTTCAGCCTCCAGGTCGATCCTGAGCAGCAACGTGATGGCCTTCTTGCTCCATGCCCACAGCACCTAAATTCAGGCGCCTCCCCAGCTATTAGCACCCTCAGCTCCATGGACCTCCATGGACATCTTCCAACAGAACAGTGGTGGCCTTGGGACCTCACATGTCATCATGCTCCATGTGGCTTAGCTATGGTTTCCACGCTTGGAAACTTTCCACTCCTTTTCCCTCCTTGGAAGTCATCTTACAGGAATCCCATCCATCCAAGAGGCTCAGACATGAGCTGGTGGGGACAGTCTGAAGGCCTCATTTCCCATGGACATGTCTCCCTCCTCTCTCATAAAAGGATTTATCTCGAAATTTGGGGTGTCTGAAATTTGTTCTAGTTAACCGTACTCTTGGTTTACACAACTCCAGCATAATTAGTGCTAAATCTAATTATCTACTGCAATGCACTAAATTAGAGCATAGTTGGGCCTTTTTTCCCCAAAGTTACCTTGTAATTAAAGAGTGCAATAAATAAGGGTTAAATGATGTAACTTTTTGCTGCTAAATCATACATGAAATATGCTCAAAGTGTCAACTGCTGCCCGAAGTGTCTGTAATGGCTGATGTACTGCAGGGGAAGGAGATAAAACTCCACCGTCTTGAGGTCATGGTTTTCCACATGGGAAAACCTGCATGTCCTGGTCTGCAAGGGCTTCTGGAGGCAACATGATGAAGAATTGGCTCAAGATGAATTAGTAAAAACCACCCATACACGGAAACAGCATTTGCTTTGTGTTGTCTATATACATTTAAAAATACATCCTGGTTTACTGGGTACATGGAATGGAGACATGATGTCAAGGTGGGGATACATCTCTGGTGGTTTAAAGAAGAAGAAGAATGTGGGCTAGGACAACCGACTGGGAGAAATGTTCACAGCAAGAAGTGATGGATGGATCTTTATTTTACAGAGGTATGGACTCACATGGGGTCCTGGGCATTTTTTGGGTCAGGCTTTGACAGGAGGATGTCCCTGCCCAGTCTTTGCACATCTGCACAGAGGAACCAGAGGGACATCCCTGGGCATTCCATTGAGTCATTGTACAAATTTTTGGGTGGCTTAAAGATGAAATGAACCAAAGCCTGAAACACTTCAGGCGCTCAGGTAGCTCTTGTGGTTAGTAGGGAAGTCACTGCTGTGTCATGTTTACCAGCCAAGGTCCCTGTCATCAGCTTGGGTGATCAAGATTTGTCCTAAAAAAACAGCAGCAAGGTCAGGTAACTGCCCCTGGGGCAAGTGAAGTGGGTCAAGCCCTGGTAAATGCTCCTCGTAGGCAAACACAGGTAGGGTCAACGGGGACCAGCACCAGGGCAACCCATGGCTTCATGCATAGGAGGTCCCACCTGGTGGGGTGCAAATGATGCCTCGGTGAGACCTTGGGCTGGTGTGGGGTGGGGTTTGCCCACATGAGGGTGACAGAATCACAGAATCACAGAACGTTA
>NW_010170798.1:0-6979 GCF_000695765.1 Mesitornis unicolor | reverse complement strand
AAAAAAAAAAGAAGAAAAGTTGAGACACTCCCCTTCATCCGCTAAGCATGGAGTCGTTAGAGTCGCTGCCGTGTCTGGCTCCTCCCCTGCAAAAAAAAGTCTAGGCCCTGTGCAGCTTCGGCACCTGGTGATTCTTGCGACCGAGGCCTTCCCCGTCCTTGGCTTTCATACGGAAATCTGGTGGGGGGGGGCACGCCTCCCACTGCTCTCGAACCTACCATGCGTCGGAGTGGAGGTTTGGCTTCCAGGAGCCTCTATTATCGCAAAACTAAGGCTGCGTTCGTGGTTGTTTATTAATAGTGAAGTTGGAGTTGTTCGCTGGCCGCCGAAGTTTGCATGCTTGCCTGGTGAGGGGACGGTGGCTTGTGATCTGCGTTTTAACTCATGCCGAAAAAGCGCATGCAGCTCATGCTTAGTTTCAGATATTTGCAGCAACTAGTTAGTGGTTCTCTCTGGACTAAGCAGCGAGAACTTGTCACTTTCATCTTGAGTTTGCGTTTGGTTTTGCTTTTTTGTACTGGGAGGGTAAGCTCGTTAGAATATTTAAGAGATTTTTTTTTTAAATTGCCTCCTATTGCAACAATCCTTTAAGTTGTCGCCTGAGACTTGTATTGATAGTAGCCAGGAAACCGAAGTTCAGGCCTTTTTGCTGTAACGCTTTGGTGTTTACACAATTTTGGAATTGAAGATGGATGGTTAAACCCACTAAGGTATCAAAGGTGTCTGCTGCTGTAGCAAATCTGCCATTCTTTAGAAATGGCAGATCTTGTGGGGCCTGTCTTGTTTTTTTTTTTTACCACACTAAAGGAGGCAGAGTGGTGGTTGCCGCCCCCTTCTCTTTGTTGCTAGCTCTGGTTCTTTGTTCAGCCTAAAGGGGAAAGGAGGCCTCTGTTAGGGGTAATTTTGGTGAAGCTAGGATTTTACTTTTCTAGGGAAGAGAAATCACTTTTCACCTTGCTGGAAAGAAGACTGCAGTGATGGTTTAGAAGCATTCTTTCTGCAAATGTTCGCATTGTTAATTTGAATTTGGTTTTGGTTTTGTTTGGGTTTTGTTTTCCAATCAATACGCTTTTTTTTTTTTAAGTAAGTCATGTTGATCATAGTTTACTAGATACTGGTTCAGTTTTTCTGTGGTCCTTGGGATTTGGTACTCATTGCTAGTGTCTAGCTCCCTTAACAGCCAAAAAGCTATGTTGGAGAAGAGGAGGGAGAAACTGGAGAATGAAAGAAGTTTGGAGATGGCAGGGTAAGGGCGACTTGAAAGCAGTTGTAGCTCATATCTTACTTGCGTATGTAGACTAGGGTAAATGCAGTTAACAATAATGCAGAGAAAAGAGTATCTGTTGTACAAGTGATTTTAAAAAATGCTTCATATTTGACAGAAATGAACAGCCTTGAGATATTTTTGTCTTATTTGTTATAGCTGAAGCCAACAGTTATTTTACACTTCTTTTGGAAATAAAGTTATTAGAAGAAATTCTAGGGTTAATGCCTGCAGTAAATATTTCTAATGCTAATTTGTGGTTCATCTGGCAATTCTGAGTATTTGGTAACTGTGTTGTACCAGTAAAGCCTTGAATTAAGGTGAGGGAAATGTTCAAAGCCTTACCCAGAACCAAAAAATCCAAAGATACCTCAAGCACACAACTGAGGTGGTGGTATATCTCCAAGGATGTCAGCTGAAGTAAATGACCATTTTTTGTCATAATTGTCCCTCCACACTTAAAAAAGCATACACTAAAATGTGTTTAAAAGTGCTAGAAACATATATGCATGTTGTCTGAGATGCAATAAATTCCTACGTGCTTTTTGTGAAACTCAGTGTGATTGTTGTCTAAAGTTGCTTTTTAAAATTAGCCTGTCACTTATCAAGTTTTCTCAGAGTGTATTGCTGTTAACATTTTCTGATAATTAGCAGTTTTAATAGCCTTAGCACTGTACCCAGAAGAAATAAACTTTGGTTAGACAAAGCTTGATTTCATTTTCTACAGTTTGTAGCAAACTGTCAGCCACATCAAGTTTGCAGAATTTACATTGCTTGTGTTGCTTAGGTCAGGAATTCTGTTTACATTTGAGCCAATATTCTATGGGAAGAACTAAAACGGTACAAATTGAAATACTTTGAACATCTTCTCTGAAATGTTTTTAATAAATGCTTCTAGTGTATATGGCCATAGCTCAGTGAAGCCTGTTCATCACACTGCTTACAACTGTGCTAGGTATGGAAATACATTGTATCTTTTTATCTTAGCATGCGTCCTCATGGTCTTGCAACGTGTGGCTCAAGTAGTTCAGTGGCCTCCTCCAGAATACATGTGTTGTACAGCTGCCTATAGCAGTGAGGACAAGACCTGGATAGTCTTTCCAACTCTCTGCTCCTGTACAGCAAAGCACGGTTCTGGAGAATCATGCAGCAACTAGCATGGTTACAGTTGGTAAGTGTATTTATGCCGTGTCAGTGCACTAGCAGTATTGTATTGATTGCTGCTTGTGCATAATTTAATGGGGGTGTTCAAAAGATTCTACCTTCATGAAAAATTTTAGAGATCTGCATCAGAATGTGGTTGGTTCCACCCATAAGGACAAGACTAAACCTGTTTTAGTAGGGCAGTGTGCTCCTGTATTCAGACATTGTTTAAGTACATCAGCACTTTTAGTTTAAGTTCATCTTATCTGCAAATGTAAGCTCTAGCTGAAGCATTTCACAGAAATTTTTCAATACTCTGTGCAGTGGCTTCTAAACACAGTGGTGGTGTCCAGCCTCTGCTTAGGGCTCAGAAGCAGAAACTTTGCTAGTCTTCTGCTGTCTACTTAATATTAAAATTGGAACAAAACCCCCAACCCTTCAGATGTTAGTGCAGTAATTTTAGGCCTGTTTGAATAGCTGTTTGTTAGACTGATCACACATTGGTGATCTTCATATGAGTTTGCTGTTTAGTATTGCAAAAGTCAATCTATATGTAATGGCTGCTATTAAGATTTTTTTTTTATGTGGTTTTTCATTGTAGGTTAGTTTTCTGCACTTAGTGCAATTCTGAAATAAGTCATGGTAACTGTACCTAAAATAAGTCGAGATATGGTCAGTGTACATAACAATTTATCTGTGTCAAAGTTACAGAGCAATGTAACTTACAAGTTACAAAGTATCAAAAAGTATAGGTAAATGTCATCTTGCCTCTCTGTTCAGGCTGTTAAGACTGTTTTGTAATGGGTTAATTTGAAGGTGTTATTTTTCTGCATATCTTCTTAACTAGAGAGACTAACATACTTTTTAGGGGGACTTAGCAACTTTTGTGAGTTGGTTGTGTCAGACATAATTAAAGTTCCTTTTAGGGCATATAGCCTCTTGTATTTTTCTAAGTATTAGAATATTTAACATCTGTAGGCCTTGCTGAAGTCTCGGATAGATGTATCTAAAACTTACGTTCATTAGAATAACCATGTAAGTTTATTTTTACTTTATAACTCTCTTCAGAATTTTATTTTATTTATTTATTTGAACCTGGCGCATGACACTGTATAACTTAATTTTCAGGTAGGTCTTCTGCTTATTTGTTGGTATCACATTTTACATCATGTCAACAGAGCAAGTCAGCAAACTTGTGCTAATATTAAGTTGGCACTTGTTCATCTCTTTTTAGTTAAGGACTCAACTTTTCAGAGATTGTGTTGTTACTTCTCAATGAGAGCCATTTAGCTGATATTTTACTGATCTAAAACAGTAAATTTAAGTCACTGAAGCCTTGCTGTGAAAGATTAATAGATTTGTACTTTCTGCATATACTGCTTTGCATTTTTTCCCTCTGCTTCCTTTTTCAGTTATATTCTTTTCTTTTGCGCTTTCCATGTACACCCACACTGGTGAGTGATACAAAATATGCTTGTAACACTTATGTATTAATTTTACCTTTGTATTGACAAGCTTAGGATCAAGTACTCATACTACCTGCAATACTAGTCTTGTGTGCTTGGCCCTACCGTACCCATTTCTCGTATATACATATATGCTAGTCAGAGTTAGCCTTCTACGATATGCAGAGCTTTTTAGCTCCATCAGTGAGGGAGGTGTCCCATCCCCATGCACGCTCTTGATACATCTTGCTTTTTTCCCTAGAGTACTCCAGTAAGGCTGTGATACGTGAGAAGAGATATAGGTTTCAGGATCAATGGTTTGTACCAGGAAAGGCACCTTTCTACTTCACTGGATAAAGGGAGATTTTTGACTCCTTTGCCTCCACCACAGCATGATGTCTCCAAGATGGGTCCCTTTTGTGATGTGATGTTGACTAGAAATCAAGGCGCTAATGAAGAAAGAGGAACCTCCTTCATACCTTTTCCTTCCCCAGCCCGCCCAACATACACATCACAGCAGTCCCTTGAAACTTAATGGGCTTTTTGTCCATATGTTTGAATTAATTTTTTTATTGAGTCTAATGCCAAACCCCTTTTTGTTGGTGATGCTAAAACAAGTTCTCTTTTCTGTAAAAAATAAAGTGAAAATTAAAAGGTATGGTTAACTTACTGATTGATTTTTTTTTAACTGTATACTGCAGTGTATGATGTGTACAATATGCTTAATTTTGCGTCTGTTTAATTGATTAATTGAAATATATCTAAGTATATGTTGCAAGTATATTTTGGAAGCTTGTTAATATTTTTTTCTTTTGCATAAGGGAGAGTAACAGATCTTACATTTTACATAAGATAGAAAATCATTCTTAATTGTCTGTTTCCTTATCCATTAGCATTCTGAGTAAAATGTCGGTGATGACTATACAAGCTGAAGTAGTTAAAATCAAAATGAACTGTTTTTTTAAAACAAGTATGAAATACTTGCACATTCTTTAGCCACAAATGCATTTGGCATGAAGTTTTCTCAAAAGCGTCGTATTATTGACAGTCACTATTGTCTGAAAAATTAGAAATGTTTAACTCTAGCTTGAAGCATTGTAAATCTGGGACTTAACAGTAACCTAACAAAACAAAGTAAGGCTAGTAAATGGTTGATTTCCATCTTCTAGTCGTTAGTTTCAAAGAGCTGTGATAGATCTTTTTTAAACACCAAATTTATCAGGTACTGTTTTGTAAAATGCTTAGAAATGTTTTTACTAGCAGGAAGGAGTGTGTTTATACTCTTTTCATACCTTTTGCTCTTGACATGCATGTGACCTAAACTGCTGGCTTGCAATATGTATCTGCAAGACTCCAGGTCTCAATAACTGACAAGAAGTGCTAATCTTCCACTTAAATATCTGAGTTAGGCGTAGGTCCAAGTTCTTCAAAGTTCTTAACTTAATGCTAAAACTTGGTATTTCCATTGTCATGGGACGGCTAAGAGCTAGGAGTTAAGCAATTGTTTTTTCTAGATAACTTCATCTTATGTTACATTAGGTTATATCTATTTTTCTAACTGTCCTTAGTCCTTACCATTTTGAAAGCTGAAAGATGGATTTTAGAATGCTTTGAAACTTGTAATCTTACTGTAATGCTAATTACGAGCTGACATCTTCCTTTCGTCCTGAGCACGTTGCAGAGGTGAAACTAAAGATGTTTTGTAGCAGTGCTGCTTCTTGCTTCTGACTGACAGAATTTATAAAGTAGTTTGACATTGTGGAAATAGTGTTTCTTTTGTTCCCAGTGGACAAGGCAGAGCATGTTAGAGGATGTGAAAGAAAAGTAAAAATTTTGAGAAGGTAAAGTCCACTAAAGTCCAAAAAAAAGACACACTATTGTGAAGAGTTGTTATGGAATTCTCCAGCTGAAAGTCATTGACAGCTGGACATACCTTTTAGCCCTGGCTATGTTTCCAGAAACACATGGACTGCTCGTTATGTTTAAAATGGTTTGTGTCTTGGGAATGTCAGTGCTGAAAGTGGAGGCTGTGTCTGTTCTCACAGTGTGCGAGCTGGTGAGAAAACTTCCTAGCTCATTATAGCAGCCATTCTTTTCTTGGAAATGAGTGTCAAACTTGTTATCTTAATCACATGTCTAGTTGCTCTCCAATTTGACAGAGGTGGGCTAATCTGGATTACAAGGTTCTGTTAAACTACAGTGAATCTCCAGCAGCAGGTGTCTGGAGAATGTTTGTGCATGTGATTGCAGCAATGGATCTGAAGCTAACTTCTGGAATGTAACTGCTAGGGCTAGTAGTTAAGGGCAGGCTGAGGACGATGTCTTAAAATCAGCTCCTGCAAAATGGTAGGTTTTACTACAGCCTCTGTTGTGGTATAATGTAGTTATGTCATCAACAGTTTCTACTCCCCTCTTAATTCCAGTTCTGTTTCCTATTACTTTATTCTTTAGTTCTGACCCATTGTTTTCTTCACTCTTGATTTGAAACCACATCTTGTAGCCATGTTTGGTCCACCATTGCTATCTGCTTGTAGTAAAGGTATTAGATTTGGCGTACTTTTTGCCCTCTGCTTCTGACATACAACATTTTATGGGCAGTTTGTTTTCCTCATGATGTTTTTGAAATAGACAGTAGTCCCTTTATTGGTTTTGTTTATTTGCTTCTTTTCTGGAATCATACTTGCTTATCTTCTGAGAATGATTCTTTTAAGTAGCAATTAAAAGTTGTTTTGCAATATGAATAGCTATATTCATATATACTCATATGTCTTGACAGGTGATATCGGAAACTATTACTATGGACAAGGGCATCCAATGAAACCCCACAGGATCCGGATGACCCACAACTTACTGCTAAATTATGGCCTATACAGAAAAATGGAAATTTATGTGAGTACAAGAAATAGAATGTGCACTGAAGCATTTTAAATTATTTTTTAAGGGCTTCAAGTGTTCTCATACGAATAAGTGGAGAGAAGTGGAACTGGAAATAGAAAACAATTCTACAGTGTGTTCAGAGCTCTCTTACATAGAAGTAAAGCAATATTTTATGACTGGTGAGGATTGCAGATTGTGTCTGGAAAAAGTGAGGTAGAGCTGCAGTAGAGAAGTTTTATATATATTTTAT
>NW_010170797.1:1543-6091 GCF_000695765.1 Mesitornis unicolor | reverse complement strand
TAAGAGCTTTCATAATTTGATCTCTATAAATATCACCTCTTTTGTTCCACTCACCTCAGAATCACAGCTGCTAAAACTAACAACAGCAGAATTTTTATCCACATCAAGCAAGTCTACTGGGACATCACTCTGCAGAACACATGAGGAAGGAAAACAAAAAGCTTAAGTTCCCAAGTAGCTTCTAATGCATTTATCCTCTGTTGTCAATTATTTTAATAAGGGAGAAGCAACGATTGCTTCATCCAAGAAGTAAAAGCCTAACAGACATGCAGCTTACTGTTTACCATTTAATTCCCAGAGTAATATGTTGATCTTTCTCTTATTCCCTTACAGAGTCCTGAATGCTTGTGTGGCCGGCTGACAACACCTTAAGTACAAGATGTGTAACTGTCACTCAGAGATGCATGAAGTATATTCATGACTGAGGTGTTTCCCTATTTTAATAGGGGGATTACAATACTCCTTCAGGAAACCATGGATCATATTAGATAATTATTTTTGATCCTTTTACTTATAATAATGCTTCTGACACAGCCCACTTCTTATCTAGATGTATTTTCACTGGAATTAAATCTAACACTGTTTTGGAAATGAGATTGAAGGGTATTAGAATGATTAATTACTTGATCTGGTACTACTTTATAACTTCAAGGAAGTGTCAGGGAACACTGATAAATATGCACACTTCCTAAATATACACGCTTCCTAAAACTGTATTTTAAAACCACTTTTATTGTCTTCTCGTCGCACAGGAATACTGGACACTGCTTTATATTTCTTTAAAGAAAAAGCCATAAAATCTAAACTACACATTAAGTTCAGGCCTAGATTAAACAATTTCATTATTCCTCACTTAGCTATAGAAACTGCAGATACTAGATAGCTGCAAATTAGCTGTAGCTTAGCATTGCTCTAACAACATTCTCAATAAAAATAGGATTTTTATTAAGAGTGAAAAACCAAGATCCTGCAGTAGTTCTCTCCCATTGTTACGGCAAATTCACCTAACAAATCCTTCCTTGTCAAATTTTTCTCCCCATGTATATCACAAAAGAAGTAAATTCCGTACCACTATACTTTCTGACTACCAAATATAACATGAATTTCAACTGATGCAGTGGGAACAATAACTAATTAAGACTGCTGTACTTGGCAGGAGTATTTCTCACCAGTGGCATACAAATCAGATGCTGTTCCACACTGAAAGTGCACAGGTGGCCCATACCATTCTAAAATTAATTTTCCCCTACAGAGGGTGCTTAACAGGCAAGTCAGAATCTGCACCTCAATTAGGATTTACTGAGTTAATTGCTGTTTAAATAAGGAGGGACATGCAAAAGTAAACACAAGTTACATAGAAACCTGCTAGTACAGCAGGCGTTTTGGTCTATTTTGGTAGTGTAATGTTGCTCTGTTCAAGAAAGGTTTAAGTTGTGTTTGTGCCCTAACAAACATTTACAACAGTTACTTCAACACTGCAAGGCTATACACTTGCAATTTTCTCTTATAACAAATCAGACATTTAAAACCCCATATACTTAAGATACTATAATTCAGCTTTTTAAACTAGAATGTCTCTGAATGTTTTATTTACAGATCAAGAAAGCCAAAAGAACAAATCCACACTCACTTGTACCAGGACAGTATCTATAGCTGTCTGCACCTCCAAGATAAGGCTGTAGCTAGCATCATCCTTATTTAATGTAAACTTATCATTCACATTAAATGCAGGTACTGATGAAACAGCAGTGCTGGATTGAGAAGACTGCTGGTATTTTTCACGTTCCTGAAGTACTTTCATCTGTAAGTGTTCCAGTTCGTTCCTAGAAAAGGGAAACCACATAATGTCTTAAAAAAACCCAAAGAACCCCAGAAACAGAGCTATAAAAGCTACCCTAGAAATTCAGTATATTAAGCTTACAAAGCAATCATGTTTATGTTCTGTCCACCATTTTCCAACCAGAAGTGACAGTTGACTCCCCTTCCACATACATTAACAAAAATAAAACATCAACTATATAACATGAAAACGTGGATTCTACTGTACGAGATTCTACCGTAAGATATTTCTATAAGTCACAGGAAAAAACAACTTTTTTTCCTTCAAGAGTACAACACATTTTGAACTACATGCTAGTGACTACTTTCCTGCTGTCATCTAGAAGCTATAAGCAGCATGGAAGACAGGACTTTTATCCTGCTGATACTGAGAAAGAAGGTATTAAAATCATCATTTGAAGGCAAGATAGGAAGAAACTGTGAAATGAGGCTGCTATTAATTCCTACTTTGAAAAGGCTTAATTCTGCTTCTACATACATTAACGATACCAAAAATCCACTGAGACAGGAAGGAAAGATGACATTTCAGCTTTTAACATTTCAATTCTTCCATTTATATTTCTCTCTAGTGTAATTACCTTAAGGATGAAATCTTGCTCTGCATTTCTTGACTTAATTTTAGTTCTTCACCTGATCCACCTTCTCTATGGACAGGTTCTGTAGTCAGTCCTGTCAGCCAGCCTAAACCAATATATGAAGTTTATATTCCTTATAAGCTATAAAGAAAAGTCTACACTCAGCTTTTGTATGTATGGAACAATGTTTGTTCCAGATACTGGGTAGACAGAACCAAGACTTAATTTAATCCTTTCTTTGGAGGAATAATCTAGACACTGAGCATGATTTTTTTATGGGTTTCATTCCTAACTTACAGATTGGAAAACATTACTTTTTCATTAAGTACTTTGAGCAATAAATCCCTCTGTGGCAGTTTTGAACCAAGTGAAACCTCTGTTTCTCTGATAAAACTTTGAATAATTTGCAGTGCTATAGTTGAAAAAAAAATTTTTAAAAGCTATGCAATGTGTTTATAGCAAACTACATGTTACACAGTGTTTTGAGATTGAAAGCTGCTAGCTGAAGTGAAAAAAAATAGTCTTTTTGTTTTCTTAATTACATTTACTTATAAAGGCAAAGACTAATTGATTTTATCCTGATACCTCAGGTATGATATGCAGACCTGAATGGGTGTTTATAGCTCTAGTAACCTCATCTAATGCATGCAAACAGTAAGATAGCATTACTGTAAATGCATCATAAAGGCTGACATGTCCACAATCTTTCACATTCCTTAGCTATCCACTTCAAGTACCAAGAGAGCCTAATAACAGAGCGTGAATTTTGAAAAAAACCAAAATCTCCACAGAAGTCCTACACTGCCAAGCTTCAAGTGTAACTTTTACTGCTCTAAGCAGTATTTTTCCTTATCTGCCAAAAGCTGCTGAACTCAGTCTACTGCCCATAATACCAGAGTTCATTGTTGAAAACACACAGGTGAATATGGGGCTTCTCCTTTCTCCTACGATTCACGGTTCTTTATGATATTCCCACAGGCACTGACAGAAGCCACAAAGGACTTTAGCCACAGTATTGCTGCAGCCTGTCATACCAAAACATTCATATGAGGTGAGGTATACAAGTCTTTTAATCATCCAAAGACTACTTAAAAGAGATACTTGAACACCGTTACTTCTCAATAACTGACTGAGAATTGTATCTTGCCAGAATACGTGATTTTGAATATGAGAGGTTTTGGTAGGCTACTTTTTTAGTACTGACGATAACTGAAAACAAGGAAGTAGCAACATTTTAGCTCCCAGCAGTTAACTTAGGCAGCATGTTTGTCATGGCCTTGGTGACAGTCAGGCCACCAATAGCTCGGATCCCACAGAGGGGCTGCTGAGATGCTTCACATGGGGAAGCTTTATTTTGTACTAAAGCCAAAATCAATCCTATTTAAAGTCTTGTGAAGCTGAAAAGGAAGGAAATTATGTGAAAGACTAAATAGGGGAGAAGAAAAAAGATAAGCAGTCTATCAATATTTTTAATTTTAAAAAAAAGTAATTCCTTCAGACAACACATTCATTATTTCATTACAGTTAGGCATCTGCCTGTACTTGAGATTAACCAGCCACTGTGTTACAAAGCAGAACACATTCTAAATATCTTAAACTATATTTTAAGTATAAGAAACATTTTTCAAAGTTTAAATATTAAACGAGAAGAGAATCTTTCAGCAAAACATTTTCCTGGCTCCAAACAGGACAAAGAATTTAAGACGTGGGCTGCACTAACAACATAGCCTGCTTTATTTTTATTACATGTGCAGGATTTATTGAGTAAATGACATGAAGCTTACCTGAATATGTGGATGCTAAAATTTCATCATACCCATCTTTTCCTACACAGCCACCCTGGATTGATGCAATGCTTTCTGATAAAGCCTTCAAATAAATACATTTAAAACAGAGGGAAATATCACTGCACTTGTTTTAGAAGTTTGAGTTTTTCTGTAGGGATTTTAAGTGTTTCACTCCTCCTCTACCTGCATCACAAAATATCTAAATAGATGCAGGATATCTAGATCCACAAAAGACTAAGCTAGCTGATGACTGTCACAAGTAAATCAAGATGTTTTAACAAATGCATTCTGATCCTACTGTGCATAACAAAGACACTAAAAGGCAGTTTAAAGTAACACACTGATGG
>NW_010170797.1:0-1512 GCF_000695765.1 Mesitornis unicolor | reverse complement strand
CAGGAATTAATGACCTGACTGAAGGGTGAAATAACCACAAAGTAATTACACTCTGCAGTGCTCAACACTTCCATGTTTTAACTGGACTATACACAATATGGAGCATTTTTTTCACTGAGAGAGAATCACTTTATTAAGTTTCACCCGGGAGAAACTTCAGTAGTTAACAGAGCCAGGAGCTTTAACGTACCCTAGGCACTATTTTGATTTTTGCTCAAATGGGGACCATTTCCCTTTCTAGCTCTTAAGTATTAGGATACTGCTTTGAAGTTCATACTGTCAACATTACAGAGCACTTAAAATAAAATAAATTTAAAACAAACAAGCAAACAAAAATAACCACCACCACATTTTAGCAATAATTATCTTCTAAGTACTTTAAGTTTTGAAATACAGATTTTTTTAAATTCATTTTTTCCAGCAAAAAAGAGTATGATGAATGTTGGCTTACATAATCATATCGAAGGACAGGATCATCTGCACTCTCAAAATTATAAATTTCCAGTACTCCATCATCTCGTCCAATGAGTAATTCCTTAACTCCATCTCCCAGAATGTCAAAACTATCAATACATAAGATACCTAATGAAAAATAAAGAAAACAAAACTTACTTCATCTTTTTTTGTTTATGACACAATAATATGTAGGCCTCATTAAAATATATAGAATGATTCTTGATCAGCTTTTAAGATTTTATGAATGCTATTTCCGGCTGAGTCCACTAGAGGGCTGAAGTCTCTCACCTGTGCCCGAGGTTCAAGATTGTACAGTGGGTTTTACAGCAATCGGCTCCAAATCAAAACCACTACAGTTCCCTTGGTGAAAAACACTGAACAGAGACCCCTTCTGATGTTCAAATAGCTGACTTTTGAGGCATTTAGCTCTCTCTCTTCAAACATTCCCCTAGATGAACTATTTGTCTGTCCACACTGCTGGAACTTTGCCAGCTGAAGAGGAAAGACTTCTGTGTTTTCTATAGTTGACTTAAAGCTGTGGCTAAATGGACTACTATGAATTCCGCCTAAGCTGACAGAAGGATTCTGACTTGTGCCAGACAAATTGTCCTCCCTTGTTCCCCAGGGAAGTTGTTGATGCCTCCTCCCTGGAAGTGTACACAGCCAGGTTGGATGGGGCCTTGAGCAACCAGGTCCAGTGGGAGGTGTCCCTTCCCATGACAGGGGGGTTGGAACTGGATGACCTTTAAGGTCAACCCAAACCATTCTGTGATCCTATGAATTAATATTAAACACAAGATGGAGTTTAACTTTTATTAATATTTCGTATTTCATATGAAGAGAATAGACAGACTAAGAAGTATTTGAATAAAATAATATATAATATGGAGCTTTAATAAAAGCCTTATTCTATCTCCATATAAAAATCCTTGTAATGTTGGGGTTTTGGTTTTGGTTTTGTTTTAAAGAAAAAAAAAAGACAAAAAAAGAGAAAAAAGGGAAAAAGGAGAAAAAGGAAAAAAGGAAAAAAAGGGAAAAAAGGAAAAAAAGGAAAAA
>NW_010170796.1:0-1185 GCF_000695765.1 Mesitornis unicolor | reverse complement strand
TATATGATATATATTATAATACATATTATTTATAATACATGGTTGTGCATGTATATAATACATATATAGTATATAATACATAGTTGTAGAGCATATATTTGAATCTATATAGCGTATATATAGATGTATATGGTATATAATGTTATATGGTCTATATTATATATTATGATGCGTGGCTGTATATGTATATGACACGTATATATAGTATATAACACATGTAGTTAGCGTATAGCACACCCACAGCACACATTCAGATACGTATCTACGTATAAAAGCTCGCCTGCGCCGTCCGAGCGGAGCCTCTGTGCCCGTTGCCGTTTCCTCCTCGGCTCCCGTTTCCTGTGCCCTGCTGGGTCCGCTGCTCGGGTGGCCCTGGCCCGCACCACCTCTTTTCCTTTCCCCCCTTTCCGAGGCTGGGAAAAGCCCCAGGGTTGCGTTTCTGGGGGTTTCTGGGCTGATCAAGGGGGGTTTTGACCAGGAAAGGGCTCCGGGGTCACTGCGGTGCCGTTTGGGTTTGTGGTTTGCGTTGGCATAAACGGGAACCTCAGTTCTGGTGAAATCCCTGTTTCCCGTCCCAGGGCAGGTCCTGGTGGGAGCTGGGGCTGAGCAGCACATCCCGAAACGGGCAAGAACCCGTTTGGGTCTGGGAAACTGGAGCAGGCAGCTGGGCTTGCTGCTCCTCGCCCAAAAACCCAAACCCGCCTGGTCTGGGGAACGGCCTGGGAACGGGGGAGGGACGGAAACGGACGACAACAAACCCTGGAAACCCCAAAGATGTGTAAATGTCCGTGTGTATGCGTGTATATAGAGACATACGTGTGTGTGTGTACATGTGTGTGTGTACGTACATAAAATAGGTGTGCAGGTGTTTGAAATAGGGGAGTATCTGTAAAATAGGGGTGTATAGACAGAGAAATAGGTGTATCTAGACAGAGAGGTGTGTACATAACATAGGTGTATAGAAAGGTGTATAGGTATATCAAATAGGTGTATATAGATACATACACAAAGTAGGTGTATATAGGTCTAAAGTGTGTGTATATATATATAAAATAGGTGTATGCATTGATATAAAGGTGTACAGGTGTATATCGGGGGGTATATATATAAAATAGGTGTATATAGATGTGAAGGTGTACATATATATATAAAATAGGTGTATATAGATATATAAAATAGGTGTAT
>NW_010170795.1:0-1126 GCF_000695765.1 Mesitornis unicolor | reverse complement strand
CCCAAGTCATTGATGAATAGATTGAACAATATGGATTAAAAGATGCACCCTGCACCCCACTTTGGACTTTTAGAAGAGTCCGGGCACAGAGTCCCGCTCCGAAATGCTCCTCCACCACCGCTCATCCGCAGCAGCACCACACACAAACACCACACACAAACCTTTCGTCCGCGTGTGCTCATCGGCCTCGGCCGTGCCCAGGCTCACAGCAACCGAAAAGGTTTGCCCTGGTGGGGGATGTGCTTGACTCTACACAGAACTGCACGGCTAGAAGCTGAACTACATGAATTCGCGGTAAATCTTCCTAAATTAATGAAGGTTTCCACTTTCACGACAGATTCCAGCTGTCCATCAGTTTTTCTCTAAACCACACCTGGCCTCAGCTCAAAGCAGCCAGGCCCAGGACATCCCGGTGACCCCTGTTTCATTTCTCCACCACCCACCGCGTGTCTCGGGTGCCTGTTAGCGTGAAGAACAGCGCGACAAGCCTTTAAACACCAGGTAACACAACCACAGCGAGGACCGCAGCAGGATCAGCCGTGAATCACACCATGAATCACGTTACCAGCTCCATACGCAAGCTCAGCGGGAGCCTCGCACCCTGTACGTAGTGTTTTCAAACCCAAACCCCTGTTTGAGACCTGAGGATTAAACAATCTGGTGAAGAAGCCACCCCCAGGGAAACCTGCCCTTAACGCCTCAAACCCCGACTACATCGACCTCCCCCTCAGCTCCCGAAAATCCCAGACTGAGCTTTGTGAGAGGCTCCGCAGAGCGGCAACCGCCGCATCCTCCCGCAGACCCCATCCGGATGGGTCCTTCCCTTCCCACCGCTCCGGTTGGCGGCTGCCAGGTTCCCAACTCAGCAGAAACAAACTCTATCCTGATGGCAAAACACAGCATGGTTATTTTAAACGTAAATACAGTGTTCTATTTCACAGGGTCACAAACGGCAGCCCCCAGGGCCCTCTCTAGCCCCCGCCAGCCCAGCTCCCTCCTCACACGCACGGGTCTCCCCAAAACAGAGCTTTCCCTGCGCGAACACCAACAGCAAACCCCTACGTCAACCGGGGGCCCGCGTGGGTCTCACCAGACGCGTTCACCACAACATTCATCTCCAAACAAG
>NW_010170794.1:0-6075 GCF_000695765.1 Mesitornis unicolor | reverse complement strand
GCAGCTTTCCAGCCACTCCTCTCCAAGCCTCCTAGCAATCCTTCCTGGCTTGACCAGAGAGGGGACAAAACGAATGCTGGACACTAGGGCACTCCAACCTTTTCAGTGCCATGGGCCAGACACAAGTGTTGAGACGCTTTTGCACGCAGGGGTTTGGGATTTCATGGTGGAAACTTGTGGTATGGGTGACTCACACAGTCTGAGATGGATGGATGCCAGTAGCTCTATTGGGACTATTTGGTAAACATTGGGCTTTACATGTCCTTTTCACCACATCATCATTAATTTCTTTGCTCCAGTGTTTCAGCTCTAATTCGTTTTCCAGTATTCCCATCCAGATGACACTTCCATGTGTTTTTCATGCCTGACCATTTTTCTTTCTCTGCATCACAGGGCGGCCGATACTCCATTAAAAACCGCAAGGTGCTGGGGCCAGATGGCATCGTGTGGTACTCGTGGAAGGACACAGACTACTACTCCTTGAGGAAGGTGGTCATGATGATTCGACCACGCACTTTCCGGCCTCACGTCTCCCCATGAAGGAGCCTGGGAAGCTCTTCATTTCACCTCACGGTGATCACTGGGAATAGAGGGATGGAAATAGTTTGCTGTGAGCAAAAACTGATGCCGGAGATCCCCGAGGGACCGAGCCACTATTCCTGTTGCTGTCTGTTTGCTTTCAGAAGTGAACCAACAGCACAGCTGTCAAGACCTTCAACAAGTGCTTGAGTGGTGAAAGCTCTCCTAAAAATGTGGAGGTGATAGCTGAGAAGGGCTTTGCAAAGGCTTACTGGCTTGCCGCTTCACTGGGTAGCTGCAGTCCTTGGCTGGCTTGGGCATCCCCAAGGCTTGAGGCTAAATCCAGTCACTGGTTTTGACTGGGTGATGGGAGTCAGCCACACACCAAGGCTGGACCCTACATTGGGTGCTCTGGTTGCCAACTCAATGATATTTTAGATGGAAGCAAAAAGACCAGCGATCCTGTGTGAGTTTTCCACGTGGGATGTGATGGGCCAATTCTTGTGCCGTACGATGAGCACCTCTCTGGTCTCAGCAGAGTTTCTCTGTTCATACCACCATGGATGTATTTGGTCCACCACCCCAGGGATGTGCCAGGGTGCTGAGATGACCCTGAGGAAAGCTGGGAGATCCAATGTGCATCACACAGGGATGGTGTCATGGGCAAACGAGGAGGAAGATCTGCAGTGGTCCTCACCTTCTCCATCACAGATTGTGTTACACACATGGACATCAGCTAGCCACGATAGTAATGCTGCAAACGAAAAGAATTAAGGATTTAAAATGTGGAAGGTTTTACATTTTCCGTTCCATTTTCAACTCTCCATCTTTTCTCTGGCAAAGATCTTTGGATGAATTTTCTGTCCACCCTCAAAGTGGTGTGCAGGAATGATCAGACATGATTTTAAGTCTTCTTTTACTGCCTTACTCTGGATAAAGATTTGTCATTGCTGTCTTTTAATTTTCCATTTATATCTGCAGTGAGACACCTTTCTTTTTTCTTGACTTTGCCTCCTCGCGGGATCAAGAGATGGAGACTGGGCCTTGGCCTCAGTCCTTGTTGTGTTTGGTGATGAAGATTTAGTTAGATTAATTAGATTACCTTTTTCCTGTTTCTTGTGTGCAGATGAGTTCAAAGAGGGTTCAGCGAAGGGGAAAGGCAGATGTGTTAGAGTCAAAGCATTGCTCCTCCCAGCAGCTTATCTCCAGCTTGATGCTTTGCCGGCTCCCTGATGGTTTCCATAGTTTTTACACTATTTTGGGCTATATTTTGTCTGGAATCTCATTTTTCATGAGCAAATCCAGTGAAGAAGTTACCTACAAACTAATACCCCCAAGTTAGTAAAACGATGTTATTTGTCATTCCCCCTTGACTTGGTAGTCTTCCTCGAGGGGTGGTCCCAAAACATCTCTGATGGTTTTTGGGAGTTGCAATGGGCTGATCTTGGACCATCTCTTGCCATGAACATCTGGGCACTACCAGTGGTGGGAGGAGAGCTTTCTTGCCTCATAGCACATGTAGCTCCAATGCAATGCCTTTCCTTCAGGACCTGACCTTTCCTTTTTGGGCTGCAAGTGCTCCATGATGTCCCTTGGTTAACCAAGATCCTACTAAGAGACTAATAAACCACTTGAATAAGCAATAAGTTAATTAACTAGTGACGGCGTTATCTTTATTTATCTACAACCTGATTTTGCACGCTATTAAATACAGCAATAAAGGCATCACTCTTAAACTTTATGAGTTGCACACAACGACTGCTGAATTGCAGTTTTGCCATCCTTCCCTCCCCACATCTCTTCATACCAGGGTGCAAGCGTCTCCCTTTTTACCCTCTGTGTTTTGGACACAGCCCCATTAAAGAGTCCAGTGAGATGTCCAAGGACATCCCATGCAGTTGCATGATCACCACCATGTGTAGGCATCCATCCTCCAACCCCCATAAGATCCCATCCTCCCGTGTTCCTTAGCTGTTTCCACAACTTATTCCTCTTTTTTTTTTCTATTTCTACCCTAGCACCTCTTTTTCTCAGCCCAATCTTCTCTTAATTACTTTTTTCTTTCCTTATTTGTCCTAATTTTGCTACATCCATACTAAAATTTGTTATATCTGATGTCATTACCGAGGTAGTCTTGTCCTTCTAGCGCATTACTGCTGTAGTTGCCTCCATACAGATGGCCTTGCAAGACCCTGCACCCCAAAACTCCCCTAAAGTTGTGGGGTTCATACCAGACACATGCTGGGTGTCTTAGAATCCCAGAATAGTTTTGGTTGGAAAAGACCTTTAAGATCATCAAGTCCAACCATCAGACCAGCCCTTGCACACTAAGAATCTTTCTGCTTCAGACGTGACTCCTCCACCCTGCCCAAACAGCTTCTTACACACAGTCAGTCTGCAGCCAGAATAGCATGTTTTTTCATATTGTTTTGGAGTTCTCACAGCACCCGTGCCCTTGAACAGTTTTAATCAGTCCCATGGTGTGATATAGCACCCGCACTCCTTGCTCACCAGGGCCAGCTTCCCATGGCTGGTACCTTGCTCAAATTTGTGATTTCTGAGAAACCAGCATGAGGTTATGGACTGCGTATGGATTGTGTCCAGTGCTAGGCCCTCAGCTCAAGAAGGACAGGAACTGCTTGAAAGAGTCCAGCAGAGCCACAAAGATGAGATGCTGGAGGGAGTGGAGCATCTCCTGCTGAGGAGCGGCTGAGGGAGCTGGGGCTCTTGAGCTTGGAGCAGAGGAGCCTGAGGGGTGCCCTCATTCCTGGGGATCCATTTGGAAAGGGCAGTGTCAGGAGGAAGGAGCCAGGCTCTGCTCTGGGATGTCCAATGGCAGGCCAAGGGGCAATGGTCCCAAGCTGGAGCACAGGACGTTCAAGCTGAAGATGAGGAAAAACATGTCCTGGCGATTCCCACAGGATGGTGATTCAGGACTCCACCACGTAGGCGAGGAGCTGGTCTCACATCACCTCCCCTCTGGTGTTGGGTGCAGGATGCCCAGGTGGGAGGGGCTGAGCTCCAGGCCCTCACCCAGCTGTGGGTGTCTCCTCTGGGGTGGGCAGAGGTGACATGGGACCCACACAGCCCTTGGGAACCAGGTGGGAAACTCTGGCAGCCTCTTGAATGGCTCTGCGTGTTAAGATGAAGGTATTTGGTGCCCCAGCAAGGCTAAGAGCAGCCTAAGTCCCATCATTGCAACCCTAGGGCAGAACAGTATATTCCATAATTCTTTGATTATTCAAATACAGTGTACCTATCAGACTATTTATGCTCTGCAGGCTTACTCAGCTCCTACAAGTCTGCTGATGGTCAGCCTTAAGACTCTGTTGCCAACATCTGTACCAGATGTAGGCATCTTGCCTTCTTCTTGAGTCTGTGGCTTCTCCTCCCTCCTTGGGTGTAAGAAACTCTTCTGCTCACCCCAGATCCTCTCCTACATGGCTTTGGGAATTGCTAACTCATGTCCCACCAGTTTGCATGACCACGGTGGACTCTGCCACATCAGCATTGACTCCGTGTCCTTTTTGGCATGGTCCATTTGATGCAGCCCCTTTGCTGTTGTACCTGAGTGTGATAGGAACCCCTGAGCATGGCTGCTGTGTTTACAGGGAGGTCTGAAACCCCTCCTGGGACTTGTCTCAAAGGTCAAGAGACTGCCCAGAGCAGTAGGGGAGTCCTCATCCCTGGAGGGGTTCAAGAAGTGCATGGATGTGGCACTTGGGGACATGGTTTAGTGGTCGTGGTGGGATTGGGTTGACATTGGACTTGATGACCTTAGAGATCTCTTCCAACCTTAATGATTCTATGACTAAAGTTGACCCCAAATTCCACACCCATGGGACCACCAGCTCCTTGGTTGGACACCCATCTTCCAAGGTTTCCCAGGGTCAGAGCAGACCTCCTTGGCCCAGATCAGGGAGGATCAGGTCAGAGAGGGCCTCCTTGATCCAGGAGGAATGGACACTTGCCCCTTCTGGGAGACTGGTCCTAAATTTTGATGCCACCGCCTCTCTCAGGCTGAGCAAAGATGGGAGAGGAATTGGTGTCACTGCCTCCTTAGGGTTGGAGAAGAAACCCCTGCAGCTCCTCTCCTGGCACTGAGGATGTGATGTTTTGCTTTTTTGGGTAGACCAATGGGTCATCTGGCCTCAGCGCAGACCTCAACACATGTCCAGTGACTCTTCTCCATGCAGACTAACTCCTCACATGGCTTAAATGTGGCTATAGCTCCCTGCTCCAGGTTCGAGGTGGGAGAGCATCACCTCTGCATGCCCTAGGGAGTGCACAGGGTGAGCCTGGGAGGGCCATAGGAGTCCAAATCTGCTGCAGCCTCACCAGGATGGGGTTGTTTGGGACATGGGGGTAAAACAGACCCATCCCCTTGATGCACATGTTGTCTCCCACCCTAATTTCCCCCCAGTGCCTTTCCCAGCATAAACAACACTGGGATGTCCTTAAAAAAAAACCAAAACCAACAAAACCACACGTAAGACACTGCACAGATCGTGAGAAAAAAAATGAAAGAAATGCCAAGGCAGTTTATTTACAACGGTTTTATACAAAAAAAGGACAGCTCATGCCACAGCTGGAACAGCCCCCTCTGTCCGCATCCCCCTCCCCAGGCTGGTCCCCCACGGGGCTATGGGGTTGGGGCAAGCATTTTGGGGCACAGGTAATGAGCTATGGTCCCCTCCAGACCCCAAGTGGATCTTGGGAAGCCTCATCTGGCCATAACAAAGACCAAGCCCTCTGTTAGCATCAGGGTTAAAGGATGATGAGGTGCATTGCGGCACTGGGACCACTGCCTGCTGGCAACTGGGAGAGGAGGGAACTCTCCTGAGAAAGAGAGAGGCATCTCCATCCCACCTCTGGCATCTCCTCTTTCCAGCTCATTCTTCCCCATCCCATCCATCACGGTTTCCACAGCCCTTCCCTGTTGTCCTCTCCTGCTCTTGCTCTCCATGGGAGCAATCTCCTCTTTCACCCAACCGTTGAAAAGCTTTCCAGCTGCTCTATGGCAAAAAGGGGCTTTTTATCCCTTTTTATCCCAAGACCATTTCTCTTACAAAAAAAAAAAAAAAAGGCAGCAATTTGGGGAGTCACGGGGCTTTTCAGTTTCACCCTTGGAAAAGATCATCGGCATCTCCTACAGCGGGATCAAGCCTTTGGAGCGTGCCAGCCTCGCTCGCTGACCACCTCCAGTTTTGGGGGGGTCTTTTCTCCCCCTTCCCCAAAATGGTTCTGTAAGGTCCATGGGCAAATTACGCCCGCTCCGGGCAAAAAGGCCCTGAGTCCAGGCAGGAAAAAGGGAGGGATGGAAGGACACCAAGAGATGGCAGGACACCAAGAGATGTCACTGCCCATCGATGGGGTGGGATGGAGGAGAAGAAAGGAAGCCGGAGCGATGCCCGCCCTGCCTGCCCAGCATGAAATAAACTCACACACGACGCACATTTCCCACCCCCACTTCCCTCCCCACCTGCTCTGTGTCCCCCCCAAGATTTACCCTGGGCGAGGGTCACCTCCTCTGCTTTGCCAGCCCTCGGCTGCCTC
>NW_010170793.1:0-4243 GCF_000695765.1 Mesitornis unicolor | reverse complement strand
GGTGCGGTACCGGACTGCGGAGATGGCGGACGCGATGCTGGGCAGCGGGCTTCCCGCGCAACAGGCCGTGGTGCTCTCGGTGGTGCCGGGGGAGGCGAGGGACGGCCAGGCGTCTGCCGTCGTCAAGGGGGCTTGCGATGCGTGCGGTGAGGGGAGCGGCCCTGCGGCTCCCCTGGGCCAGGCGGGCAGCCAGGGCCGGGAGCCCGCCGTGCTGGAGACGGTGCTGCCGGCGCCCGCCGAGGAGTCGAACGGCACCGACAGCGCCAAAGCTCCCAAAGTGAACTGCGAGGAAAGAAACATCACCGGCATCGACCGCTTCACCCTGCAGATCCTCAACGTGTCCCAGGTGAGGGGATCGCTTGTTTCGCTGCTTCACGTTGTTTTGAAAGGGTGAGGATGCTGAAGATGCCCCATCAGCGCCAGGTGCCTGTGTCTTTCGGTGTTTGACCTAAGGGATTTTCTTGCTTAACATCCTCTGCACTATTGAAAAGAGGAAACATCTGGGCAAGGAGGCTTTTCATGTCACTCTGAGCAGAAAATGTGGAGATACAGCTCAGTCCACGTGTCTGTGAATTGTCAGCTTTTGTGCTGCATGGATCATTGTCTTTCTCTGAAATCGTTCACGGTGCTCACTGCCAGTACCAGTGCCTGTTTGTAGCTTGTTTCTTGTAGTGCTGTGTGTGTTTGTGTGTGTGTGTATTTTCTTTTTCCCCAAGAAATAACCTTTAAAAAAATCTTTAAAAAAAAGTTAAATGCACTTCTCCATCTCTTTTAAAAAAGATTAGACAAATGTACAGGTGCTTGAGAAACATTGCCAGGTGTGTCACTGGTTGCTGAATGACGCGTTCCTATGCAGAATTTCACTAATACTATTCAATATTAACTAGTACTCTCAAATGTGTTATCATACATGTCTCTTCTTCTGCTTTCTCCAAGGACCTGATGGAGTTCTTAAACCCAAACAGCAGTGACTGTACGTTAGTCTTGTTCTACACGCCATGGTGCCGCTTTTCTGCCAGTCTGGCACCTCATTTTAATTCTTTACCTCGAGCATTTCCAACTCTTCGCTTCCTGGCACTGGATGCGTCTCAGCACAGCAGGTAACTCACACTTCCTGTGCTCTGCCATCAGTTTCTTTTCATCAGCAAGTTGTGTGTATGATGTACCAGGAGTGGGGGGGGAGGTTATTCTTATAAAGTGACAATTTAATTCAGTAAAACTGACCCTTCCTGTATGGTGACTATCTTTGTTTCTGTCTCCAGTGGGTTTCTTTTCCTTCACGCTTTCTATTTGCTTTATATCCACCAGTTTATCAACTAGATTTGGAACCGTGGCTGTACCCAATATCCTCCTTTTCCAAGGTGCTAAACCTATGGCTAGATTTAATCATACAGACAGAACACTGGAAACACTGAAAGACTTCATTTTTAATCAGACAGGTATGTAAATCAGCCCTGATGTGTCAGGAGGAAGAACAGGTTGGCTTTTAGCTCGAAACTGGGCTTTCCTCTCCCTGCTGTTTGGTCTTTAAAATGAATTTCATTAAGACCCTGAGAGGACCCAGCAGAGGTTTACATAATCAGTTTTTGGGGATTTTAGGGCATGCTGAAAGCTCACTTAGCTCACTGGGTTGCTGTCACAGAGTAGGGGGAGATGTTGGGGGTTTAGCTAGGGGAGGGTGCCAGGAGGATCAAGTACATCTTCCTGCCCAGATATTTAATTTTGGAATAAAGGCAGACGAAGCTCGGGACCGTTGCCAGAACTACGTAAGGCTGACAGCAGCAGGGGACAAGATGGGTTTTGGTTCCTGTGCTGGAGGTAGCGAAAGGATTCCAGTTCCCATCATCTGTTGCCCATGTAGTGAGCTCAGTGCTAGCCCGCTCTCTGGTTCTTTGGTGGTGTGTTCTTCTGGAACGAAACAAAAAACCTACGCGTTGGCCTAGGAGGGCCTTCCTTAGAGGCCAGAAACTGTTACATTTACTAATACAGCAGAAATAAACAACCAACCAAACAAAAGTTCACAAAAATCCAAACAAACAAGCAGAAAAACCAAACACAAACCTACACATGGCTGCGCTGTGGAAGGACAGAACAAGCCTTCTCCTGTTATGAAAATACATGTAAGAATTGACAATACAAGGACCATCTTATCAAAAAGTTATGTCTAACTGTACAGGCGCCTTAGTCTGAGCACAGGAACACAGCTCCAAATGTGGCCCTTGGTGCTGGTGTTGATCAAGTGGTTCCTTTTTTAGGTATAGAAGCTGAAAGCGACGTGGCTGTGACCGAGGCAGACTGGGAAGGCCCTCTGCCCAGCGTTCTGACCAAGGGTATAGACTGGCTGCTTCTGTTTTCCTTGCTCTTCCTGGCCAGCTTTGTCATGTATGCTACTGTCCGAACGGAGAGCATCCGGTGGCTGATCCCGGGACAAGAGCACGAACATCAGGAATAATCGGAGATGCTAAAATAGAGACAGAATTTCCCACTTATTGGTAAAGTGGGAATTTGTGTGGACTAGAAGTACATGAGAATGAACTCTTGAATTTTTTGTTTGTAATTTATAATCTTCACTAAAAATCTGCTTTATTTATCAATTATTGAATCTGTAAAAAGGAAATTTGTGGCCGTTAATGTGGTAAGTAAACAAGTACAAAGAAACATGAACTGAAAAAGTATTTATTAAGCCGCTTGACCAGCTTATTTTTCAAGGACTTTATTGTAAATGGGTGATTCAGTTCTCTGCTCTTCCAAAGAGGTCCCTGAGATTTGTAGATGAAGCCCTGTTTTTCCAGCATGCTGGCCTGTATGTGTGGCACTGCTTGGGTTTGCTTCGGGTCTGGCAGAGTCTGAGGATCTGCTTTTACCGATCCTACGGGCATATGGACAACGTGGTAAACGCAGTGGAATTAGGATGTGTGAGCTCGCTCAGGTCGTGTTCGTGTGTTCTGAAACAGTAACACTTCAGAGGGATGTACTGGTGAATTGTGATGATACTCGATTAGTTCAATCGTCAGTAAAATGAACTGTGAAGAAAAAAGTGGTTTTGAAAACAGTGTACGTCAAATGACTCATTCCATTCACAGAATCACAGAATCGCTCGGTTGGAAAAGCCCTCTGAGATCATCACGTCCAACCGCTCCTGTCTACCCCCTAAACCATATCCCTAAGTACCTCGTCTACATTGTTGAGAAGATTTTAATATTGACAGTGTGTATACCAGCACTAATAACGATTCGAAAGTGCGATGTACGGCCCGTGGCAGGGTCACTGTTTCCTGTGTTGGTGCTGGGGTTGGATGCTGGTTTCCTTGGTCACTGTGCTCTATGAGTTTTGATTCAGTGGCTCTTCTTTATAAGACGTAGAATAACTTCCAAAGCTCACCTCATTACTTTTGTGTGTGTATACACAACTTATTACCACGTTCCTATAGAATTAAATTGTATTCATTGTCCTTTGAATTTTTTTTTAGTGTAACCTTTTAAGTCACTTTCTTACAAGACTAAAAGCATGCAGCTCCTGGACCACCAGCAGAAATTAGCAAGGCCGGTCTTGAGCTCTGTGTAAATTTCTACTGGTGTGTTTGCTGGTGGCAGAGTCTACAACTGAGGCTACATAAATAAATAATATGGGTTTTAGTTAGAATTAGTGTGGAAGACTTTGAATAAGGTATGGACTTGTCTGTTGGGTGTTTTTTTGATTATTTGATTGCATACATAGCATTTATACATGGTGGAGGCTTGCCGCAGTACCCTGAGGGGAAGCTTCGCAGTGCGAATTAAGCTGAGAAGAAACACAGAGTAATAAGATTTATTGTTTGACAAAGCTCATATCTCTGCAACATTGTTGTTCAGGTATTTTTCTGGTGGCAACCAGTTTGGAAAGCTGAGGTCCTGTGTTTGTTTTCTAAAAGGAAAACTTTGGTATTACCAAAGATAAAATAAGGAAGTATTTTATTAATAAAGATTCAAGATTTTGAACAATAAATGGCTTATCCGGTTAGCCTGTGTGACCCTGGGCTGGATTTCCCCCGGTAACGACCGACCTCCCTCTACGCAAACAGTGCTGGCTTTAACCACAGCGTCTCCTCCGCCCTGGAACCCCTGTGGGGTTGCGCTGGCCTTGCTCGCAGTTCCGCAGACCCGCGCTCCGAGGCGGCGGCGGTGCCGGTCCAGCTCCTGTTCCCCTCGGGGACGGGGGAGGGTGCAGCTCCCTCCCGCCATTTCTCCCCGCTCCAGGCTCCCCT
>NW_010170792.1:0-11739 GCF_000695765.1 Mesitornis unicolor | reverse complement strand
AACCGAGCGATTCTATGATTCTGTGTGATTCATAATAAACGCTATTTTATTGTAATTCTTACAAGGTGGAATTAATGTAGACTAGTGAGAATGGCTCTATTTCTATCTCTAGTCAGAAAAAAATAAAGGTAAGAATCAATCACAGGAGTCATCACCATCCTGGTAAGAGTTACCGAGATGCGTCGTTTGTCTATTAACCAGATAAAACAGAGTTTCCCATTTTGCTGGAAGCACATGAAGTGCTTGGAAACATTCCTCCTCTCTCTATGTCCGAAGCACTGATGTGGGAACTTGAAAACATTCCCTGCTATTAGACCAGTGTGGGAGATGGTCTGAAGTCTGAAGCCTGCAGAATGCCTTTGGTTGTGCCAAGCAGTTCCCGCATCTCTTAAATCCTAAAGCATTATTGTCAGAAGCAAACTGGAGCTTTGTGGAGATAATGGAACATGGCCACATCTCACAGCCTGTAGGTTTTAGAGTTCACAGGATTAATTATTTATTAGGACCTTGCCTGGGCCTGGGGTACAGTGAGTGAAACTGCATTTGGGTCTGATAGTATGATATCGGCCTCTCTCAGGTCTGAGCTGGGCCATTGGTACCTGCGTCAGCCCCATCGACCAGTCACAGACTGCAACAAAATTTGAAATATACTTCAAGAGCAATTACTGATGGCTTCCTGCGTATAAGCAAGATAGAACACACTAAATCTACAGTCCCAAGGTATGGTTTTCATTTTGGAAAGGTAATTTTTTCTAGACAAAAATACAGTTAAACCAAGGAGTTGATAAAAACGGACATCCTAGTTTATCATATAGTCTTTTGATAGCATTTGCTATAGATATGTTTGTAGGATTGATGTTATAAATCTAGGATTTTAATTATAGAATTCTGAAGTTAAGAATATTGAGTTTATGCTGCCGAATCTTTAATTCTGAGTCATTTCTACCCTGTTAATAGATTGAATGGTTTTGCTGATGAATACTATTGATTTTTTTCCCCATTCTGAAGTTCAGACAAAAGTATTTTCAATTTTCAGAAAAAACATTTCTGCAACAACAAGATTTGTTTGTGAGTTGAATTTTTACTGTTACTTCTTCTGCAACATCCTTGTAACTTCATGGTAAAGTTATTCCATAGGATTTGTTCTCTCTATAGTGACTTAATTTACAAAGGATAGTGAATTAAAAAAAAGTATGCAGTTCCTACAAACATCTGATATTGATGTAGGATGTTTTAATGCAATATAAATTGAAAGTTTCAGTGTAAGACTTGGGATAAATTATCCTGTCTAGGACAGAGCAATCTATAGTATCACAAAATCATCTCCAGTGTGAGGAAAAGTTCCTTGGCACCGTCGTGCTGATTGAACTGTCTCTCAGCCTTTATCTTTCATCACAGTAACTTTTGGTAGTCAATATCCATTAGCCATTTTCTTTCTGTCTTATTATAAGTCTGAATGAGAATCTCAAATCCTGCTCCAGTAACCTGCTTTATTAGCTGCATTATAGGCATGAAATTTAGTCAATAATGTTCTAGTTCACGAGAGCACTTAATGGTTATGTTTTAAAGTAATTTTCTTCTTTTGGATGCTTTACCAAGCAAGGTGCTCGAGGACTAAAACGGCATACAATTTCATGAAAAGAATGTAAAATATATTGAAAACAGTCTTGTAAATAACATAAAGATGTGCAAGTTTCTCTTATCCAGCTAAAAGGTCACAGCATAAATGCTAAGTGTCAAGTCTGACTGTAATATTAATTTTGAAGGCACAGTACATCCTCTGAACTGGCACAGCCACAGGCTTAACAGAGAAATGGTAACACATAAAGCACATGGTTGACCTTCCAAAGCTGCTGATCACACTTTTAAGGTTTTATCTCTGTTTTCCCGCACAGGTGCCAGGCTCTGCTCTCTGCCAGGGAGGATCATAGGGGCCCCACCGAAATCAGTGCTATGCAGTCCTTTACATTGCCCACAGCTCTGGCATATGGCCTGTATGGCACAGTATGGGCAGGTGTAGTTGAAAGCAGCTAGGAAAGATTTTTAGCATATAAATTTCTGAAAGACAGACTGACAAAATGAGTTTTCAACACTGCAAGCAGAACAGCCTGCTAGATTACATGTGTAAAGTATATCAAAGTAGGACAAAAAGCTATAAATAATTAATAGAAAAAGTTACAGCTTTCACTAAAATAATACATACATAGAAATGTGTATTAAGTTCTATTATTTAAGGACTTTATATATTCATTAGTCTTTATACAAGAAACACTCCAAAGTCAGAAGACATATGACCATTCCTGCATTGTTAATATCCCAGGATACAATCCTGCTGCTCTTTATGTGCTCTGCTCAGTTGCCTCGCTGAAGTGATGACCGTAAGTGATGACTATCCAGTCTCACTCATAGAAAGCACATTAATTACAGGTAGGGTTTGGTGAAGTGGTTAGGGTTTTTTTGTTTTTTTTTTTTACACCTCAATATTCAGGTGAGAAATCCTAAGTAAAGCAGATGGCTGTCTTCTGTGGGGCCAAGTTTCGGAAGTGGACAAGCTGTATCCATTGCTTACATGTTCACTATATTTTCAGCAACATTTGAAAAATTATGGCTTCAGTTTTGGAAAACTTTTTTCCTCCACTCAGATGATTAATGAACATGTTATTGATGTCACAGAAGAACTGAACTTAAATATATCCACTCCACTGCTTCAGCAACTGCATGCATTTGATTTTACTCTGTAGAGTCAGTAAATCGTATAGAAGTAGTCAAATATGTCAAAATATTTGTAGTTGCTGAGCCTAATCGATGCTATTCTGTATTTCTTTATGCACTACCTATTGTTTGCAGGATCTGCTTCATCCTTCAGCTCATTTGAAGTCTTTTGTTTTTTAAGTGGGGCCCTTGCGAATGTTAATAATCTCTTTCTTTCAATAATAAGTAAGAAGTCTATTTGTGGTCCTGTTTTAATCATTAGTTTTTATCCCTTTATTAAAAACCAAAAATTAAATTAAAAAAAAGATTCCATATTGATACTCACCTGAGACAAACATTATCTCACTAAGGAATTATTATCTTCTGTCTTTCAGTCACTACTGTGAAACGGCTGGACTTATTTTCTGGGTTTTTTTAGTGATGCACATACCACTTGCTTTTGTGAAAGATTTTGCAGCTGTCAGGAGGTTTAACCCTTCTTCTTCAGAATTTGAAATATGTGGGCTAATAAAGGAGAATAGTACAGTCTGAAAATATGTATCCGTCCATTAGATAATCCTGCTTCAAGCATATATTTTTTTAATACAGCATTTTCTGAAAATTATCAATCTTCAGCATGTGCAATGGTCCTTTTGTTACAGATCCATGATACATGCTGTAAAATCACATAGACAAAGGGCTGTAATAGTAACTGTAGCAGTAACTGTAAATACCACAGAGGAATGCCACAGTCAAAATATAATGGCTGTCAGGAAGCACCTTTACAAATTTTTGGATCCTTAGAATTTTTTCAACTTACTTGTCATCTTTATTTTCCCCACTATAAAAGCCTAAGCCTTGAAAGAAAACAGTAAAAACGCAGCTATCTGAGGATGCTCTGCTAAATGTCTTCTTAGGTTTGTGGCAGCTCATATGGAAATAAAACCAGGCTCACCTAAAGCTGGACCTGGCTCTCCATGTTCAACCTATCTCAGAGGATGCAGTGCCTGTCTGGTTGGAGGAAGAACAGGGCTGTCTTCTCAAGGTCACCTGGCTGAGGATGTAGTCAGGGACTGTGTGCAGGAGAGCACAGGCAAGGCAGAGTGGGGCAGGCCCCATAAATCAGAGTGTTTGCCTTGGCACCAGCTCTGATTTCCAGCCCATTTACCCAAACTGGAACAAACAAGTCCCAAAACAGCCTTGGAGATGGACATTGCCAGCAGCAATGTCCACCTCCAAGGTAGACATCACAATTTACCCTCAAAATATGGAGGTCACCGTGCACAAGGCAGGGCTAAAAGCAAGCACTGTCCATGCAGTCCAGCTCTGTCACGGGAAATCCACACCGAGACAAGGAGCTGGAAGTCCTGCATCATGGTTTGAGCTCCCACTGCTGCACCAGGGCTAAAACACAAGTATCGTTGCTACAGCAAATTGCAATTATAAGCCTCCACTATTGCACATTGTCAACAAAAAAAAATTAAAAAAAATAAAGAGAGAGAAGTAAAAAGCAAGGGAATCTGCAACTTGCAAATGTTTGTAAGATTGTAATCTGTAGGCTCATCCCAAACTCAGGGGGGGATCTGAATTATTCTCTCCTCCCCTCTTCCTGCATAGCGAGGCTTACCTCCCACATCTGAGTGCTACACACACTTCCTATCTTGACTCTTGCCACAGGCTTCCCTCTGCTTCCACAAATCGGGTGCACGAGAAGACAAAACTAGGGGAGCTACAGTGCCGCACTTTGGGTATTTGAGTCCTTAGCATTGCAATGGGGTGGTGAGAGTCAGGGGCCGATAGGGGATACAGCAAATAAATATTCCAAATAAATACTCATCTGTCTTTAACTATGAGGCACCTGTACATTCAAAGGATTAGAGCATACATTGCTGTCCCCCTACACTGCTGGACTTCTGTGAGCGTTGGCACAGAAATGTGGGCTAGAATTTTCACCTTCCAATTGGAATTATTTTTGTTACGTCTGTGAAGAAGCCCAGATTACAAACAAAGAGCTCAGACTCTAGAATCACAATTCCTACTGTCAAATTAAAAAAGGTTCAGTCAGACAAGACGAAAAGCATCTTCTGTGGGCTTCATGAGTTTGGATGGCTTTTCAACAAACTGAAAAGGGACACATTTAAGGCAAATGTAATAAAGCTTTGCTGCTCCAGTACCGCATAGCATCCTGAAGGGATTTATCATGTCACTGGGGCAGAGAGCACTGCTTCTCTTGAAGCATTTCCACGGACAGCCCCAGGAAATAAAGCTGCGACACACATCTGGATAGCTCCGTACGCAAATGGCATTGCATTTAAAGATGAGGAGTTGGCAAGAAAAAAGCAGTAGCCCATGCATGATTACTCACTTCTGCAAATTCTCAGTTCAACAAGAACCACACGTAGACTCAACAGCTGAAGTGTGGTAAGAGGGTTTTTTGACTGCAAGTGGGTTTTTTTCATGCCACAGAACATCCAGACATAAAATCTTAGCTGAAGAACCATCCAAAGGACAACTGACTAATATTTTATCATTTTTTAAAAGCTGTCTAATCACAAATCCTCAAACAGCATAGAAAGAAATGTGAAGGACTAGTAGAATGGCATGATACACAGTTGCACTAAAATAACAGGTGTGAAAGATTAATACATGCCGAGAAATCAGAACAGCTTAAAAAATTCATCAGGCTGGAAGTATTTAAGCAGCTGAAAGAGTTATTCATACAAATTAGATGTTGTTTTACTGTTTATCCCTAAAGGAAGAAAGGTTTCATAACTTTGTGGGAGAAGCTGTATCGCTCCGAGGTTGTAATACACAGCTTTTTCAGACTGTTTTGTGAGAAGAGTTCTAATTGATAACAGGATAGGACTCTAGCCAGCTTTGTGGGAGAGCTGGAGGTTAGAGGACGTTGCAGTTAGAAAAGGCTGCCCATTGCAGGAAGCCAAAGTTCACAGAGTTCTAGGGTTGCTTCATGTCAAAATCGCTTTTACGAATCGGTAAAATTAATTTTTTATAATATATTTTTTCCATGAAAGCACAGAAGGACCATACAGTTAGAAGCTGTCATCTTGTTTGCAAGATCTTTTTCCGGGCTTTTGATGGTTGGAAAACAAAAAACATTATTTATTCTTGGCTACCTTTTTGGGACCACACACACACTCTGCCTGTCCAGCTCGGCCTGCTCGCTTTGTGCTTCTTTCCACCCACAAGCTAACACAGAGCTTCAACCAAATCAATGCTCCGCTTCCTGTTTTTTGCAACCAATTTCCAGCTGGACCCCTCTAGCCACATGGCCCAGCTTCCAATCCAGCCTTCCCACATTGTGTTGCACATTGGGCGGTGGCTCGTCTTTTTTCAATTACCACTAAGCAAGTGAGGCTTTAATTTCCCTTTTATTTCACTTGAAAGAAAGACAATCAGCATGTCCTTCCACTTCAGTGTGGTCTGGGATTGTCCAGACTTCACACTTGCAGGCACCAGTCCCGTCCAACAACACAATGTGCCTCTTGTATATTCAGGTCAATCAGACCAAGGACAGATGTTTCCCTGGCTTTACTGCACTTTTGGCGCAGACTGATGAGCCATTTTATGGCAGAATGGCCAATCCACAATACCACCATCTCCTGCATCTTGATACAGCTTTCTGATTGGAAATTTTCTAATTTGTTTTAATTTTAAACATGGGAGCGAACATGTTTCATCCCAAACTTTGAACAGAAATACTTTCATTTCAAACTAAAGAATATACCTACTTTGCATCACTAATTGGGAAATCTATGAGGATTTACTTAATTTTTCAGATTAATGCAGACATAAATTTGATGGCAATGGATGAAAAAATGTTTGTTATTTTACAAGCATAACATGGTTTTAATATACTGGTATGTTGTTAATGATGTGTAACATATTTTCTTCCATTGAAGTCAGACAATGGAATTCCAGTGAAGCATTTTGAAACTGAGAAATAGGAAGAGTGCTGCTCGGTGGGGTATCTGAATTAGTGACAGAATCACAGAATGGCTGAGGTTGGCAGGGAACTCTGGAGGTCATCTTGTCCAACCCCTCTGCTCAATCAGGGCTACCTACAGCAGGTTGCCCAGGGCCATGTCCAGATGGCTTTTGAATATCTCCAAGGAGGGAGACTCCACAACCTCCCTGGGCAACCTGTGCCAGTGTTTGACCTCCATCACTGCAAAAAGTAGGTTTTTTTTCTGTACAGATGGAATTTCTTGTATTTTAATTTGTTCCCACTGCTTCTTGCTCAGCCACTGGACACCACTGAAAAGAGGCTGGTTGCCTCATTTTTGTTACCTCCTATCAGGTATTGATGCACATCAGTAAGATGCCCCTGAGCCTGCTCCTGTCCAGGCTGAACAGTCCCAGCTCTGTTAGCCTCTTCTCATACCTCAGAAGCCTGGGTCCCTTAATGATCTTCAGGGCCATTATCTGGACTCTCTCCAGAAAGTCCATGTTTTTCCTATACTTGGAAGCCCAGAACTGGACCCATCACTCCAGCTGTGGCCTCACTAGTGCTGAGCAGTGGGGAAGGATCACCTCACTGAACCTGCTGGCAATCCACCTCCTAATGCAGCCCAGGATCCCACTGGCCTTCTTTGCAGCAAGGGCACATTCCTGGCTGATGTTCAGCTGCTGTACATCAGGACCTCCAGGTCTTTGTCTGCAGAAATGATTTCCAGCTGATCAGCCCCCAGCCTGTACTGGTGCCTGCGGTTGTTCATTTCCAGTTGCAGGGTATTCCCATTTCTCTTTATTGACCTACATGAGATTTATAGCTGCCCATTTCTCCAGCCTGTTGAGGTCCCTCTGGATGAGAGCACAACCTTCTGGTGTGTCAGCCACTCCTTTCAGATTTGCTTCATCTGCTGACCTGCTGAGGGTGCACTCTGCCTCATTTTCCAGATCATTAATGAAGATTTTACACAGTATTGACCCCAACATTGAGCCCTTGGGTACACCTCTAGTGACTTGCTTCCAGCTGGCCTTCGTGTCATTGATCACAACCCTCTGGATCTGGTCATTCAAATAGTTCTCAGTCCACCTCACTGAAAACTTATCTAAGCTGTACATCATCAGCTTATCTATGAGGGTCTTACAGTAAACATTGTCAAATGCCTTACTAAAGTCATGGTAAACAACATCCACCGCTCTGTCCTCACTCACCAACCTAGTCACCTCATTGTAGAAGGCTGTTAGACCACTTAAAATGTTAAATAATGTATTTCTTGCTATGCTGCTTCGGGGACCAAGGTATGGAGGCTGAAAAAGCAGCACTTCATATGACAAGATCCTAATTCACAGTAATTTATTTAAAGTCCTTTCTTACAATTTGATAGGTACGCACTAGAGATTGTTATTGTGAAATTCATCTAAATTATTCATCAAATGAGGAGGCAATCAATAAATAAGAGAAGCTCAGGTGACATAGTAATGGCTCTGTCATTTGCAATTTTTTTTAAGAAAAAAATGACATTTGCTTATCAACAGTGAAAAATGGCTCTTGTGACATGTGGAAAGAATGATTCTAAGGTAAATTCCTTTCACAGAATGAAAATGTGGTGTAGGATGAATTTAAAATATTAGATGGCATGATGTGGACATGTAGTTACAGTCACAGCTAGCTATAAATGAGCAGTTAGATCATCTGGTCAAGTCCTCTGTCAATGCAAAATTGAATTTTGCATGCATTTTGTATTGTTTTAGGCAGCCTGGGCACTTTCAATAAATGTGATAAATGTATTTTTAAATAAAAGTAATTATGCTGTGTCTCAGAAGTCTGGAGAGAGAGAAAGATGTATCATATCAAACAACTCAGTGTTGATACTTCAGGTTAGTCTCATTTCAGCTTTACAAGAAAAAGCTGTCAAGCTTTAAAGAAGGCCTCAACGCACAAAGAAATCAATGATAAAGTGCACATTGATTTCAATAAATCTGTTTCCACCATTTCCATGGTGGAAGGTTTGTGGGATGCACCTGGGGGGAAGAGGATGCCACGAGCTGATGCAGGCAGCAATGGCAGGGCCACAGAGACTATTCAGAAAGTTCGTTCCACAGAGAAAATGCCATCTGCATAGTATATTACTATAGTATTTCTTCTTCCTTTAATGTGAACCAAAATTTAATTGTAAATCTGTGCCTCTGGCCTCATCCTCAGAGTCTGGAGCTCAAGAAGGGCTGAACTCCTCCTTCAGATTTTGAAGAGCAGCAACTGCCAGGCACTCCTCTCCCACCACCCAGTCTCCTGTTAATAAGCAGTGGCAGATGAAGCATTAATAATTAGGGTCATTTAAAGTAAAAAAAAAACCACCCCTGCCACACAAATAATAAGGAGGGCCCATAAAAGTTTGGATATACGAGGCCAGTCCGCAGTAGGAACTATGGATACGTGTGGAAATAATAACACTCTCTGGTGTAAATGGCTCTTTAAAGTGATGCTGTAAATACTTCCCCTCATACATCACCCTGCTCTCACAGGCTCTGCGCTCTCCCGAGGTGGCCCTGTGGGGCTTCCACCTTCACATCCCGGCCAGAAACTAATGTCCCGTCTGTCGCAAGGTTTCAACTTTATATCTCCTATTACCACAAGTTGTCACGCCGAGTTACCGTAAATCAGATTAACGTCCTTCTAATGCAGCCTCTGCGATGGATCCTTAGTAGGGGAATTTCAGAGAGGGGTGCTTAGGATGATAATTTCAGTATGGATAGACTTCTCTATGATGTGCTGAAAGCATTAACTACAATATAAGCAAAAAAATGCCTCAGAGCTGTTACAGCCTATTAAGTAAATAGGTAACGAACGTATGTAAGACACCTCCTGAAAAGGTGGCTTTGGAAATCTGAGCAGAAAGTACCGGCAGAGGGTCAGCATGATTTATTTCTGTTTTACCTGCCCCAGAACACTCTCATTTCCTGATGAACACAATGACTTGGCACAACTTGAAGCCCAGCAAGTCAGATTTCTCTCAGCAGACATCCTGATCACCCCGATGGATATTTTAGGAACTTGCCATTAGTTCCTTTAATTAATGCCTCACCACAGTGACTGGCATGGCGTTTTCCCACATTGGCAGAACGAAGTACGCTTCAGACATTTTGTCCAATAAAACAGAGCTGGGCAATTGCTTCCGAATTACCTGAAGCCAGTTTCCCTGAAGCCCCAGGTACCTGCTGTTGTCCATGGCAGAGCACCATCTTCCTCTGGGAGCCTTCTCATTCCTATTACTCTTTTTACAGCACTTTTCCTACACACTCGATTCCCTCTCAGAGCCCCTGTGACATTAGCAGAGGTAAGAAACCCCTTATACCATGGGATGCACCAGCAGCCCTTTCCCTGCTAGCCAGTGGAAATCCGTGCAGCGTGATCCAAACCCACTTTCCAGCTCACAGCTTCATTCCTCACAGCCTGGCCTTACCATCCCCAGCCGGAGTCATGTCTCCATTGGGATACCACCAGCTCTCAGGTGGTGGATGTCTGCTGATGCATCAGCCAGGACCAGATCCCAGCTCCCTCACCTAGCCCTGTGCATCCTGCTGTTGAGCTGAGACTTTAGTTTCTATGAATGTTTTGCCAAATAGCAGAAAAAGCAAATCAGGCTATGCAAGTCCATTTTGCCTCTAGCTCTTTGAGCCCATCAGGTCTTGCATATCAATTCACAAAGCTGTGAAAGTCAGTAACTGTACGCAACTTCCCAGTATAAAAAGAGTTAAAAAGTGCAGACGATCAGGAAATTTGCTTGCTACACAACTCCCTTCGATAGCAGGATGTTCTTGCTGAGCCGACCTAAGCAGAACTTAACACAGAAAATTATCTCACATGCCAAAGAAAAATTTCTTCATTGGGACTTCAACCTTTGCTACCGGCAGCTGGCACCCCATGTTCCCCTCACAAGGAGCATTCTCGCATGGGTATCCTTTGAACTCTTCAGATTACGTGTAGTAAATTTCAGCAATAACTTGCACCACGGGCAAACAGCAGGCAGAGGTGCCAGCAGGCACTGCTGGCCGCGGGCCAAGGGACACCGGAGTCTTTCCTTACTGCAGCCTTGCGCCGCGGTGTTTGGGAGGGAACCCGGCTGTCCCTGCTGCTCGGCTCCGAGAAGGGAAACGGCTTTCCCCGTCTCCGGGCAGAGGGATTTGCTGGGGCCTTAAGCGCCGGCGCTGCGTAGCCGGCAGGGTTTCTAAATGCGGCGCTTCTGGCTGCCTCCCACGGGGGATAAATCAGCCTCGTCGTGACTGACATCTCGGCAGGGTCAGGTATAATCTTGGGGTTAATGACTTAGGCATGACACCCAACGTGGCTGGCCTGGGAACACTCTTCTTATCATCTGGCAGGGCGTCTCACAACCATTTTGACCGTCAGCCCTGAGTGGTTCTGGTTCTCCCTCGGTGTGCTTTTCTCCAGGAAATTTCTCACTTCTGTGTGGATATCCCCATCACCGCCAAACCTGGTTGAAAGTTTCCCACCTTGGGATGGCTGTGATCCCAGAGCTGTGACCTTGGTTCTCCGGAGGTTCTGAGTGGTCACTCCCGAATCCAAGGGGGGATTCCCACTCTCTGGAGAAGACAAACCGTCTTTTCACACTCTCATCACTGCAGCTGTATTCTCATTTCCTTACTACACCCCCTATGCTCTGTCTAGAGCATGCTGGTGTGCAGGCTACCTAGAATTTAAACAAAAAAACAGGGAATTGCTATGGACGGTTGAGGGAAGGAGACCTTAAGGACGGGGAGCTCGCGTTTTGTGGTAAGCAATACTGCTTACTGAGGAAACCTGAGGCTGCTGTTACAAAGGGGTTTGCGGTGTCCCTGACTCTGTCACGAAGCTCTTGTCCCGTTACACTGCGCCGCGGGGCATCCCGTGCCGGGAGGCACCCTGTTACACCGCGCCGGGTCTACCGCTGCCTCCTTGGGGCACAGCAGACCGCGTTCAGACCGGGTGGCAGCGCCTGCACCAGAACCTGCGAAGAAACCACTTCTATTATTTTTACTTTATAAATTATTATTTTATTATTCTATCACATGGGGGAGGTGGCA
>NW_010170791.1:3396-14584 GCF_000695765.1 Mesitornis unicolor | reverse complement strand
TGGGGATTGCGCGGGGTACGGGGGCCGAGCCGGCGGTCGGTGGTGGGCGCAGGGCGAGAAGGCTCCGGGAAGGGACAGCGAAGGAACTGGAGGCTGAGGTTGGCAGTTGGAGCCTCGCAGTTTTCTCCTGCATCGCCCACGTTTTGTTTCTGCAATCAAGACACGATGCCGGAGCTGCGACGTGAACCTTTAATTATTAAACACATCCTGAAAGGCTTTGCTTTACCTCTCCTTTTTGTCGTCCTCCCACAACAAATCAGTCTGGCTCTGGAACCAGAAACGGCAGGTGCTCTGCTTGCCAGACACCCCTGACGATTGTGGCCCTGCAACAAGTGCAGCAGTAGGCCTTTCTTTAAGATGAAGCAGGCATTTCAATGACAATTTTGCCGATATTCTTATTTTCTTCCATGATCCTGTGTGCCTCTGCAATCTCGTGCAGAGGGTAAACGCTGTCAACGCGTGGTTGGAGACGAGGGGAGGCTCCTCCAGAAAAATGCGGCAGCGCGTTTTCTGTGAAGGCTTTCACCAGCTGCTCCTTGTACTGAAGGAAAAATGAAAGCATTGTGAAGATGATTTCTAATAATTTCATTTCATTCACAGAGATGTATCTAAGCACAGCGTACAAGATGTGCACAGTTCTCAGGGAGACTGTGTGACATTCACACAGTGAGATGAACATGTGAACATCTGACAGGTGGAGATTACAAAGAAGAAAGCCTTGAGATTAATTATATTTTAATTGAATGCAATTCACCCAACAAGTGGTATAAGCTCAGTGCAGGAACATTTAAACTCAAACTGAGAAAATTCTTGAGAATATGATGTATTAGATCATAGACAGAACCTGTCCTAGGGCTCTACACTGCTGTCTTGTGCTGTAACGTCTGAGAATTTTCCACATAAAGTGTCTTTTCTTTCATAATTTCTAAGTATCCAAGTGACCATTTTCCATCTACTTGGAAAAAATATTTAATAGAAGTTTTTCTCTCCCCCCATCCACGCTGCCCTGACTTGATCAAGTTGCCTGACTACTTGAGTTTTGCTGCTGCTTAGCCAAATCTTGAAATTATGGTACTCATGAAGTATGTCAAGAGGTCCTGGGTATCAGTCCCCTGATTCAGTAGTTCTAAAAGGGAGGCACTTAATAAAAATAGAAAAGGGAAAAATATAACTTAGTTTTGCAATGCTTTCCAAGGTATGCAGAAACAGTTCCAGGTGGTGCTTTTTTGGTATCAATGCGTTGGATTCTGCTTTAACACTGGTCAAAAGAAAGCTCGCAGCACTATCATCAATTTTGAGACCAAACTGTGTACGCTGTTGACAGCCATTACTTGCCTCCTTGTCTCGTGATCGTAACAGACTTGTATGGATGCTCGCTCTTTTGGAAAGCAGCCTTGCAAGCAAATCTCCGTGTACTTCACCTCCACTCAGCAGGCCATAAATAATCCAGCGGCCATCAGTGCTCAGGCAGTTGAGATTCTTCTCCCAGTATGAGCCACCAACACAATCTAAGATAATATCTACTCCAGAACCTCAAGTAGAAGCAGAAAAGATTTCAGGGATGTGGTTGAGCTGCCTTAAAGGTCAGATAATTTCAGGCAAAACTGAAGCCTTGTTTTTTATAGGTACAGAATCAATCCTGCAATTCTTATTTAAATCTTTCTACTGAAATTAGGAATTGACACGGTGATTTGTAAGGAATTAGAGATTCAAGAGCAAACAAAGAACCATTGTAGATATCCAGATGCAGACTCTGTCATAAACCATTCCAAATGCTGAGAAAAGCCAACTTCTTTCTAACAGTAAGAGAACTGAGTTTTGTGCTCATACTCAAACATTTACAAAGAGAACTGTGAGGATTTGGTCCCACAGTTCCTTGTGGAGGCAACAGTAACACAGGTACAATGTTTATGCCCCAAATGAATGGAAAGCCAAAGAGAGTTCCTGCAGAAAACAGAGCACAGTGAAACTAAGGAAAGATCCATGATACATCCTTGGGCTGACCAGGATGTTCAGTTGTGCCGACAGCTCAGTACTGTCTGCTCCTTCACCGATGAAGGTGACATTTCAAGGTTGTATGTGTGTATCTGTTAGGATGCACACACTCAACTCTACCGGTGTCTTTCACACGGAGTTTCTTACCTTGGGTGAACTCCAAGACCTTTTCACTAAAATCTTCATTCTTGTAGTTGAACCCTGCAGCTGCTCCAGCAGTTGAAGCTGCTTTCAGTTTCTCTTCAGTTCCTGCTGTCACGATGGGAACAGCTTTCGCCAGTCTTACCAGCTGAATGGCTGCCAAACCAACGCCACTGGCTCCAGCGTGGATCAGCACTCTTTCGCCCTTCTGTATTTTACCTGAAGGGGGACATGAGGGAAACAGTTACCCTTTTGGCATCACCTTTGGATTAAAACATGATCGGGGGGAAAATACTGAAGAGGAAGCTGAAAGAGGTCCCCTTGAGTGGGCTTTGTTTACAACGTCGTATCTTTCATAAAAGAAACAAATCCAGAACTAACATCACTGGCAGTGTACCAACAGAACTCCATTTTACCAACATCAGGGGAATGACTTTAGCTTGGCCCTGTCCAGTTCTGGGCATCCATGACCGAGCTGCTGAGGTGAGGAAAACCCTGGCCAGTGCTGTTGTTAGTGCCACCGTAGCACATCTTCAACACAAAGAGTGTGAGCTTACAGCTGTTTTATATCAGCTCAGAGGGCATTCTACCTACAATTAATGTCTCTGTGAGGCAAGGTAAAAGATATTGCCTACTGTAGATTATAGGCAATTAGGGAGGAAAGTTAATGACATGGGCATGCTTTCAGGGAAATCAAATATTTAGATGTAGGATGTGTTTTCAGTTGTAGTACATGTAAGTTATTTCAGAGTTTAGGCTTAATGGAAATCGCCATTTAAGCTGAGAAACATGGATGAAAAGAAAAACTGGCCATCTTTCCACATCCTTTCTCGTAAATAAGAAATCAGCAGAGCAAGTTGTGACTGGGGAGATGTGGTCAAGATTTCAGGATTTGGGTCTGGCATACTGGATTGTGACCCGTGTGAATGGAGTGACAGAGAAAAGGCTTTTCAAAGGCAAACGGCATTCAGACCGAGGCAACAAAGAGAGGATTTCATAACAGAAAGGAAGAGGAGCTGTTTTGGTGGGATAGATTTGCAAATGTGCCTCTCACCTACAAAATGCAGCAGTTGAAAGGCTGTTAACCAAGCTTCAGGAATGGCTGCAGCCTGAATAAAAGTCATATCACTGGGGACTGGCATCAGGTGGCCTTCGGGTACTGTAACGTATTGTGCCTGGCCACCTCCGGAGAGCAGAGCCATCACTGCATCGCCCATCTTCCAGCGGCCCTTGCAGCCAGGTCCCAGCCCAGCCACGCGCCCAGCTGCTTCTAAGCCTAAAATATCACTCGCTCCTTTGGGGGGAGGGTACTTCCCTCTCCTCTAAAAGAGAAGAAAAGAGAGGGCAAGGGAAGGAGAAGCCACACATCAGTGAGCGTAATGACCCGCAGTATTTTGTTCACGTGCCTCCAACCTAAATTCCTATTATTTAATCCTGATTTTGTGCTGTGCAAATATTCCAGTTAATCGAGGATCTTTATACTCTGGCAACAATTCTTGTTTCCTAAGTATATTTTATTCTTAAAACAGCGTACATGTTCAATTTGTTGCAAGTCTCCTTTGTCCAGGCCAGTCCATGTTGGGGAGGTGTTATGGTCTGCAGTTGCAGAGTGTGGCTTTCAGCTCAAATTAAAGCAGCTCAGATATAACAATCTGAATGTGATTTTCCCAGGCTGGAATTGATCCAGTGGAACATTTCACATTCATCTCAAATGTTCTCTGTTAGCCCAGAGAACGGTCTGAGCACCTAGAAAGACCAAAGCTCCAGTTTTACATCCTCTCTTGAGAGGGAGCTGCCTTTCCATGCTACCCCAGCATTGCAGTGACCCAGATAAAAACATTTGTCTGCTGAATCAACAGACATCTCTTCTTTCAGCCCTATGAACATTCCCTTCGAAGACTCCCATCCAAATGCTCACCAGGCCCAATCTCTTTTAACTCTTCAGATTTGTCAAGACTTCAGATAGGGGCTTGAAAAATTGGTGTCGTTTTCAGGTGCATAAATCTGCTTCACATTCACATACCTGGAGTAAATCGGCCCTATTCAGAGCGCTGGCAGAGACCTTCACAAGAACTTCTCCTTCTCCTGGATGTGGTTTCATCACTTCTTTCACGTAGAGATTTTCTGGGCCTCCTGGGCAATCAAAATGGGCTGCCAACATTTTCTCTGAAAGAAAACAAACAAACAAACAAAAAACCCAGCATGAGTGCAGACACAAGCAAGATCCCCTGGCATCAAGTCATAACCCTGCACAGGGCCATATGTGCATCCAGCAGCACTGAGCACCCACTCGCCATAACTTTAAAAGGTAGCACGCAAATGAAAATAGCATCCTTTGCTCTCAACTTCCAGCATGATTAGGGCTCCAGTGCTCAACTGACTAAAGGACACAGACCCTTAAAATAGTAGGCACGAAAGGGATTTTAAATTTCTCAGCAGAAAGAGCCTTTATTTGACACATCTAAAACCATGTAAGGGCTGCCTTACGATTCAGCCCGTAGAGGGCAACTGGAAGATAGGCAAAGGCACAGTGGTGAGTTAGTGTGAGTGAAAGATGGTTTTAAAAACTGTTTTTTTAAATGGCAAATGGTTTTTAAAATCCCTATTTATTTCCCTTGCCTGAGCAAGTGATTCCTGTGTGCCTGATTCACTATGGTAGAGAGTCCCGCTGCTGCAGGACTCCTTAACTAACTCCTCCAGCGCTGTTCCTGGGTTCCTCAGTTTTGGCACCAGCAACTTTTGAGAAGCGCTGAGATATCAAACCTCCTCCCACCTATGAAAACTAAATCTGGAGCAGTCTTCCTTCTGCCCCCTGGGTACTGGGTGGAAGGAGATGAGGAAAGAATCATAACAGGAACGACTGTGTTATTTCCCAAGAGCTGGTAATATACTGAATACTGTTTAGGGATGCCAGCCAAAAACATGTGCTCTGCAAGCCAGAGCCTCTTTGAGTAAACACCACCGTGTGACAGCCCACTATGCCTTCCATAAAATCACTTCATTCTGATATTTGCTCATTAAAGACTAACTGCATACTTACTTGTATGGAGAATGATAAAAGCATTCAAGGACTGTAAATCCCCACAGGGTGGTGCTCTATGGCCATTTACAGTGACTAAACACTTCCAATTATTCGTATAAAATGCAACTTAAAGTCTTTTCTTTCTGAGGCTGTCTGTTGTTTTCAGCTGAACCATTTAATCCAGCCACACAAAATTTGTATTGGCACAGAAATTTAATGGGAAGCCCATCAGATACCACCCCCCTTCTGCTCTCTTAATCTGTCCAAATTAAGTCAATTAAAAATAAGATGTGAAGGAAGTGTTTATCCCTCTTCCAACACAGTTCACGAGACTGCATTTTTATAAAGGCTTTTCTTTGTCACTAGCAGCAGACTCACAAAAATATAAGAAGAACTACCGTGAGAATCCAAATACCTTGCTTTCAAATGCACAGAAAACCACGGGAGTTGAAACTCAAGTTTCCAACTAAATGCAGCAACTTCAAACTGTCAGATCTACGGGCAGTGGCCCAAAACAACAATTTAAAGAAGTGATTCCTGGGCACAGTGTGTGACTGACCTTTTTCCTGTAATGAAGGGAGGACGTTTTCCACACCAGGACTGAGCCCAGCCTGTCCTCGGATGGAGTCTGATCCCAGTTCCTCCCCCAGAACAGAGTCTGGTCCCAGCTCCTCCTCTCCCAGCTGTGCCCTTGCCATTGGCCATTCTCCACCAATTCAAGGGGTGGAACAGGATGAGGTTGTGTTTTCCTTTGGAGAGACAGATGTGAGCAGTCAGAAATATTGGCACATTTCACTCCTATTTCTACCTGTGGACCTAGTTTATTCCACAGATTGAGCCCTAATTGTACTGTCCCCTTTGGCACTGAGGTGGAGATTCACTGCTCCCCCCAGCACACGGGGAGGTTTGGTGCAGTGCCTTCCCTGTGCAGATCACTGGATACGTGCATAGTTGGATGTTCTGGGGCAGAGCCCAGAACTACTGCTTTCATTTCTGAACTCTGAGTAGCGCTGACCAGATTTACTTAAATCTCCTGAAAGGCACATGAGCTGTGGCAGTCCTTTTGCTATGTATCCACCCGGGGAGGCTTTCTTGTGCTCTTGTTCCTGTAAGGCAGCAGTGTGCAGTTTACTGGTTCATGTCTGTCAGCACCGTGCATTTCTACTTGGTGTTTCAGCTCCCTGATCTCACCTCTTTGTTGAGCTTTACCATTTCCTCGAGAAGGATCTGATCATGCCTTTGTCCATGTCCTAGTCACCAGCTCTTGAGTATTTGAGAGTTGTCAGGGAATAAAACCAACACTTCAGAGTATTTAAAAATGATAAACCGTGTGTCTGTCCATGTGTGGGATTCTTCTGTGGATTTTTTTCCTATTGATTTTGAGATTTTTGGATTCAGGCTTTGAAAGTCTTCTTCTAAACAAATTTAGAAACAAATGTAGCTAAAAATTATTTTGCTCTTACATGTCTCCAAGAGTTAGTAATTTATTTGTTTCTTCAGATAAGATCATGGAGCCTGGTCTTCTTACGCCTGCTCTTCACCTGGTGATACAGGCAGAGCTCCAGCTGTCCCTGTACAGTAATGGGTTCACTCAAATGTGGAGTCTTTGATGTCTTACAGTACACACAGTCTGATCCAGGTCTGGTAATGATGTCCCTCCCTCCCAGTCCTCACAGAACTTTGCAATCTACCACAGTTTAAAATAACTTGATGTAGCACTCAATGACAGTGCAAACTGACATGTTAAGAATGTGTTTTATTTGTAATATTGAAAGATGTACAGGACAATCTGAAATCTGTTAAGGTAACAATTTCCTTAGTCCCTTGGGTCTGTGATGCTACTCAAGCTATTAGAGAACTTATGTTGCTTAGTGAGCTTAATAATTTTCTTATCTGGACACAGGCTAAAAGACAACATTAGAAAGATGAAGCAGAGCATCTTAAACCAAATCTTGAAGTCATCACTTTCAGTTCAGTTAAGATACTTAGATGATAGATGCATAGAGTAGTCCTCTTAGGAGCAGCCCTGGAGTGTTCTTGGAAAAAGAGAAGGAAACTTAGCAGTCACAATGTTGCAAAGCAGCAGTTTCATGCTTAAATTGGATAATGCTTCAAACTCCTGTACTTTATTTCCTCATTAGCAGTCCTGAGGTTGATGAAGTTCAAGTTTTCTGCTGTTTCAGCTACCTTTCTCTCTAAAGAAGTCTGCTGTAATAACACAAGGAAATTAAATTTAAAAACAAACCCACTCAAAACAAAAACACAATGAGAAAAATCATATACAGAACTGCTGCAGTGGAGATGCTTTTTTTTTAAGTTCAAGTCCACCTAAGACTATATTGTACTCGAAATAAGACAGCAATATTTCTAGCTGAAAATTAAAAATACTAATACCTTCATTCATGAGGTATTGTGTGTTCTAAAGAATAAACACTGAGCCCTTCAAACCTAAATTGTTTTCAGAAATCTCTGGTAACACGCAAGAAAAAGCTACTTTGTTTTCTTTTTGCAAAGAAATCATCTAGAACAGCAAGAATAAACTCCAGAAAATACACATTGACAAAACTGCTGCAAATCTGGCCCTGGAAACACCTTAGACTGTATTCAGGAACAGTGGCCAATTATGGACAATGGGATTCTTTGCAAGACCACATAACTTGTGTGCAAATTGTTACAGGATTTTGCAAGTGCTGGCATTTTTTGCCATCTCTCAACAATGTCTGCTCCTCCCATGGCAGCAAAGCAGCTACTATCAACTGTCATACGGCTCCTGAATTTGTTTCTGAGCCAGATGGGCAGACCTGGGGCTAAAAACCACAATGGCAGCTTTTGGATCTGCTCCAGCTCCATATGTAGTACTGCAGAAAAAACACTAGGATAGAGCTAGTGGGGAATTAGCTTAAAATATAAGGCCCAACTCTTAGATTTATTCTCATTAACTGCTGCCCTAGAAGGAGACAATCCCTTGAAAACACCCCTTACCTGGCAAGACCATTCTGGTTTGGTAGTATTTCACACCCATTTTGACCAGTGATTTAAAACTCTAACTGATGCTCTCAGTAGACTTAACCCAGTGGACGTCCTTGAGGTTACTGCTTGAAGCTGTTTGTCCTTACCTTATGGCAAATGTTACCAGGATGGGAAATCTCTCTGTTCATCAATTCATAGCCCAGCACATAAATGTTCCCCAAAAATCGTATTATTTGAAGTTAATGTGCTGGCCATACAAAGATCTATAATACCTAATATCTAACAGATTCATCACAGCTCTTAAATATGTCAGGGATCAGGCAAAATCACATCTGAAGCACAAGATAAGCAAGGCAGTGCAGTGCTGGTACAATGGTTTTGTGCTCAACTTGCTATGGGACACTGACAAAAACAATGGCCAAGGACATAACTTAAAGCAGCCTGAGGTCACTCTGAGAGTTGAAGATGAAATGAACATAGGAAGGATCCAAAAAACATGGGCAATCCACTTCCCTCTTCTCCTGACCTGTCTGCAGTCAGATGTGTTTTGGTTAAACAAAGTTCAGGGGCCAAGAATCAGGCTTCCATGAGTCCAGAAGGCAAGTATGGTTTAAAACCTGCATTAGAGCCTCTAAAACCCTGTTCTTGACCGTAGCTTTTTGAACTGTAAAAGCCTTTTGAAAAAGGTCTGATAAAAATTTGTTACTGAGAGTCTTAGAGCTCATTCCAGCCTAAATAGCTTATGCTCCAAAACACAAATTAGCTCCACGACTTTTAGGCACCTAAGTGAGGAACAAAAACTAGGAGCATAGTGGGCCTACAATTTCATTCCTATTTAGTGAAAGAAGATGGGCATACACGTAGATTAAGTTGGAGATCATTGCTTTACAAAATATTCTTTAGAAACATCCTTGAAATTACTTAGAAATTCCTTAGAATTACCCCTCCCGTGAAAACCAAGGCTATTCTGGGAATCTACTCTTGTGCATTTTACCTATTTGGATTATGTGATAAAACGATTGTGTCCTTGATATGGAGTCAGCCATACATCAGATGTGTAACTCTGTTCTTCATCTCCCAAACCAAGGACAATAAGAGTGATTAATCCTTCCCAGTACCTCACACAAAGGGAAAACTACATTTGAGATTATATCAGGATTCTGCAGCTGGTCTGCAAAGGGCTGGGTTTTGCAATATTCCCAAATGGGAAACAAAGAGCTGGATGTCTTTAAAACATTGAGCCCTAGAGAGAGAAACTTAAGAGGACTCACACAAAGGAAGCAGGCAGGAGAGGGAAGGAAACGGGCACTCTGGTTACAGAAGAGGTGCTTTGCTACTGTGAGAGAAGAAAATTCAATGTCTCGAGATTCACGTGTAGAAAAAGAGACTCCAGCTTTCTTCTAGGGACTAGGCTTTCTAGAGGGAGTTTAAGTGGACTGTGAAGCAGAGTATCACAGCTGATGCTCTGCAAAAGTCTGCTTAAGACCTCAGCATTAGGCATTGAGGTCAAGAAAATGTGACTGCCAGGTCTCATTTTGCTGAGGGGTAGCTAAAAGAAAACTAGTGCCAGAACAGCCGAGGAAAGAGTCTGGGAAGCTGTTCATACCCACGGAGGCTTTGGAGCACACTGGGATGTGATACCTGGAGAAGGTTTAGCTGTGGAGCCATAATGATGCGTGTGTTCAGTTTCCCAGATTTTTGGGATTTGGCGGTTTGTCAGGTGAATTTCTGAACCTGTTTGCAAGGGTGGAGCTAATCGGTGAGATAACAGCACGCAGGCACACAGGTACAGGATTTCTCTTACCTAGTTTCTCCACAGCTTCCACGCACACACTGGGATACATGCCTGCTCGATAAGTAGCAACCAGGATGAAAGTCAGTGTCTTCACAACTATCAGGCCTCCATGTGGCTGCATAATACAGAAAATTGGTATAAGGTTACAAGGCTCTAAAAATGCACATAGGTATACAGATTGCCTTACAATTTGGGCCAATTACAGGCATTTTATTTGCCAATATAGCTGTTTTCTTGGGGGAAAAAAGGCAAATACTGTCTTACAGACTAAGCTAGGACACAAACAGGGACAGTGCATGTCCTGAAGTCTGCTGACTATTAAAGCAAGTCAGTCAAATGCTTCATTATATTGCCTATTCTCATTTCCATTATTGCACAGCGTTTTGAAGAAGTGTTATCCTAGTGCTCAATGTCATATACAAAGGCACTGATAAATGCAAATAAAATAACTGATATTTACATGAAGGCGTGCCCAGTGTTTAGTGAACCCTGCCTCCCAAACTCTGCCTCACCAATTTGTAATGAGGAACGGAAAACGACATTGCAAAGGACTGCATTTTTCTGAATCCGGATACAAATCTAAGAGCTACTCAGCTTCTTCTGCAAGTTGCTTAGCGCATTTCAGGATGGATTTACTGCGAAGAGAAAGAATTAAGAAGACCTCAGTAACACCTCATTGGATGTATTTACTTCACATTGTGTGACTTGGCAGTAGTAACAAAATTCTGCCATCTCGAGGACAGCTGCCTGCAGCTGTGTTCTCCATTTCTGTATTTCACAGGTGAAGTGCTATGGCTGGAGTCCCACAAGGTGAAGTAAGCTGTCACACAAGGTCCTGCTCATCCCTGTCTCTCCCCCAAACCAGTTACCTGCTCCTGCTACCTTATTCTGGCCTGTGGGCTTGCCAGGCCCTCCTGTTACCTGATTGATTCATTAATGTGGCAAGAACCAACCCAGCAAAAATCCGAAGTGATAGTTTTTTCCCACATTGGGGAAATGAACTGATTCAAAGGAGATTGTGACAAGCCCTGCAGCTGGTGGTAAGGAACTCAATGGTGTTACCCATGAAATGTGTATTACACAGCTGGCACTATTTTGTATTCTGCACTGATTTCAAACCGGGACACACACCTACTGGGAAGAGAAGATGTGGACAGGAAGACAGGAAGACAGATGGAAAGGAAGGGAAGAAGGGAAGGGAAGGGAAGGGAAGGGAAGGGAAGGGAAGGGAAGGGAAGGGAAGGGAAGGGAGGAGACAAGCATGT
>NW_010170791.1:0-3384 GCF_000695765.1 Mesitornis unicolor | reverse complement strand
GGAAGGGAAGGGAAGGGAAGGGAAGGGAAGGGAGGAAACAAGCATGTGAAGGCTTTCCGCTCGTGTTACAGTATTGACATAACCAGGCAGCAAGGGAAGGAAGTAGGAAGTCTCCAGATTTCTCAGGATGGCCACAGCTCTTGTCAACGTCCATTTTTAAGATAGATGGAATGCTCATCTGCATGGACACATTTACAGTACGTCTGCTTGAAGTAGAGTCCTCTCCTTCTAACTTGCAATAACTCCTTTTAGAAGGCGGAGATAAGGTTTAAAACATTCTCTGGTGGCACCTGTGTTGATACAACTCAGTGTTATGGACCAAAAATGCATCTCTTTGCAATGAGGAACTGCTTCCCACCCTCCCACTGTCTTTGATAGTTCACTTAAAATTATGATGTAAACAATTGAAATAAATAAATAGAATTTGCCTGCCTTTGAAACTACACTTAGTTTCTGTACGCTCCACTATATTTTCAGAGTCTCATTTGAAACACTCTGCTTAGTCTGTGATAGTGTAGTCCCATTACTAAGTGATGCTTCCCCAGGCAGGCAATGCCCCCGTGCTGACCGGACCCTTCTGCTGAAAGGCAACACGGGGAAGGACGCAGCCTTGCGCAGAGCTCACCCAGGGATGCCAATCTCAAAGATTCCTAGTGTAACCTTTAGCAATTCCAGGAAACCAGATCACCACATCTCAATGGAGCAGTGCACACAAGTCACAGATCTATTCATGTCAATGAGCTCTTGGGCCCAGTGTAAGTGGGTCACTGGTTTGGCAGATTTACACTCAGCTGGTTGGATGAGAGGATCCAAAGATCCCTTCTTGCTTGAGATTCTTTCAAGACAGTGGAGCTGGTGACAATTTACACCAACTGAGGACTTTGCTTTAGACCTCTGCATGTCATCCACCTTGCTGAAGAGCCAGCAGGCTGCCATCTCTGAATATATATATATTATATATTAAAGATCATTTACATATTAAAGACGATGTCACTGTCACCTAGTGGACTGATGACCATTTCCTCTGCTGAGAACCTACTGCCATGATGGGGCTGTCTTAACAAGGGCTTCATCTTCTGAGCACATTCTTCTGAACATCCCAAGGGTAGCAACATGTACCCCCAGAAAAACTGCCTGGAAATGTTTGAGTGCTGCTATCATGTGGATTAGGAAAGGAAGTGCTATCTCCCAATGGAGACTGTAGTGTCTGAACTCCTGGAGAGTTCACGGACTGTGTCAGGGAGTGCACATTCATTTTGCCATGTAATTATATGAAGAGAAGTGCTGTTATTCTGCTGTTTATCAGCTGATGGACAATGAAAACAGATAATCTACATCTATACCAGAGAATTAAAAGTGCCAGGGAGCAGTTCTGGGTTCTGTCTGAACAGTCCAGGTCGAGTTTTGGCCGGGGCCAGCAAGCACTTTCCCAAACAATTCCTGGGCACAGTTTGGAAAAGTGGAATGGCCCAGGACTGCACTCCATAGGCAGCCTGGTACAGCCACTCTGTGCTGGGGTTATAGTACGGGCACGGGTCTTTCTGCACCAGCAGGTCTTGGTGACAGAGAACAGACCTACAAACATCTGCTTTACTGGTTGAGCTCAAATTGGTTAAAAAGGACTCCTTGAAAGTGCCAGTTAAATGGCATCTTTCTTTCCAAAATCAAAGCTGTGAAATAAGCAGTCAACTTCACGAGTTAGCCCCCCAACACAGCAGCCACCTAACTTTGGCAGTACCCTAACTTCGGATCAAGGTTGAAAGAAGCAAGCGTATTTGGTAGAGCACGGCACTCCCTGCCATTATTGCTCCTTTGTGCTCATGATTCCCAGAGTTTCTACCTCTGCTGTCACTTCCCAGGATGCTCTTTGAACTCTTACATGAAAGCCAGAGGTTGAGGCACAGATTCTTCTTTCATTTATGTCAATGATAGCTGCGTTTTCCACATGCTTAGTTCCGATAAGGCTGTCATTCAGCAAAGCCTGCAGTTCGTTCATCTTCCTTCTGTTCTGTAAAAAGAAATAGATGTATAAATGTTCACTCCCCTTCCCTTTTATGTTGGAAACCAGATCTTCCTCCAAGTGGAATTTAGGAGTGTCAGCAGAAGTAATGCTAGGCCTCAGACAAGCAAAATAACAATATAAAAACCCTAAAAACAAAAGTGCAGCAGAATAGAGCAGCAGGAAGACAGTCACCTTTATCAGAAAGGCCAGAACAGTCCAGTTCCATTTTTATAATGTAAATATTTCTGGGCTCTTTTTTTCCTGCCATTTAATTTTCCTCTCACTGGGGAAATGATTCAGGGTGAAAACACTAAGAAATTAGATAAAACTTGCTATAGCCAGCAGATCAGAGCAGAAATAGCAGGGCTAGGGGTGGTTTCTGTGCTTGACCCAAACAAAAAATCATTTTCCTTTGAAATGTTCAAACCAACACCACTGCTGTTAGACTGCTGTCGGTATCAGTGTGTGGAAGCATTCACCATACTCTTCATCAGTGTGACACTACTGGGGTGCTGCTTGGGACTCAATCTGACATTTCTGTCATGTGATGGTGCCTCTGGTTGGCTGCCTAAGTAGCAACAAGAGAAGTTAAGATACTCATGAAACCTTCAGAAAATTGCCAGTAAGCATCTTACTTCAATCCTGGGCAGCTACTAGGAGCTGGCAAAAATTGCAGACAGTTCTGTTGCTGCCATTGTGCTCAAATCAAGATTAATTAGTAGAAAAGTGGCATTTTTTCATCAGTAGAGTACAGCCAGATCACCCATCAGATTTAAGTTTCAACTTGAGTTACGTGAGGTCAGTATTACATGATAATGTCTGAAATCTTGTAATAGTATTTATTATATAAATGCTATCATGTAGCTTTATTGCTACATAACCTGGGTGCGTTACCTACACGAGGGTAATTGGAAATGACATAAATGTTTCAATTAAATGGCGCTATCAGGCAGTGTAACGAATGGCCTGTCAGAAAGACATCAGGCTAGAGCCCTTATGGCCAAGTCCTGAGCATCAGGAACTATTTGGATTATAAACCAAGGAGGGAGAGGGGTTCGTGGCCAGACGCCAAGCACCACAAGCAGCCTGGCAGAAGGCAGCAGGGCCGCTGCTGAGCGTTCCCCTTCGGGCTGGCGGCAGACGGCCGGGGCTTCTGCGCCGGGTGGTCCCTTCCCGGGCCGGGCCCGAGGCTGCGCAGCCAGACTGGGCTTGGGCCGAGCTGGCTCCGTTGCCTGTACGAGCAGCTCTCTGCCCGCTCCGCCGCGGGCACTCAGAGCCACCTCCGCTCACCGGCCCCACCGCCCCGCTGAGGCGTCTTCCCCGCAACCCGCTCCCCACAGGGCCCGACTGCGCCTGCGCACCGCCCCTTGCTCCCCCACCCC
>NW_010170790.1:0-2184 GCF_000695765.1 Mesitornis unicolor | reverse complement strand
CCGGATTTATTCTCCCTGTTTTCGCAACAGTCCCCCTCTGGCCCCACACTCTGGGGTCAGTTTGGTTTGTCCTCCCACCTTTGGGATGGTTGGGTCCCCCTCTGGGATTGGTTTGTCCTCCCCTCTGGGATGGTTTTGCCCCTTCTGAAATCTGTCTAATTTGCTTGATATCAGTATTGCATATCCATATAAGTAATCTATCATAATCTACCTGCTATTATATTAGGTATTATTATTACTTGTTGATAAGTTTGTTTCATTAATTATAAATTTGTAGTATCCTGTAATAGTATACACCTACTTGGTTATTTTTGTTATTGATCATTGCTATAATATTGATTCCTGATAGTAATTTGTAATAGCTTGGTATATATACATTTTATTTATTAATCATAGGTATACTTGCTAGTGGTGATTTGTGGTAGTATATTTGCTGGTGGTGATTTGTGTGATATTTGTGGTGACCCGCGGAAAGAAGACTTCACAACCTGTAAGGTTGTAAAGTAGGTATGTTTATGAAGCGTGCTTGGCACACGGCAGAATCTTTCCCTCCTAATTCGTGTGTGCCTTCTGTGGCAGCTTCTCTTAGCTTTTATACAATAAACTGTTACATATTCATTACTATGCAAAAACACCTATGCATATTCATAGCCTTTCCCCAAAAAGGCAGTCTTTTTCCGAGAAGTCCGGTTGCGCCTGTGCAGTGCCTCCTGGTGGTCGTGGGCCAGGGTCTCGGGGAGTCCTTTTCCCTACTAAGCTCTTCACCTTTGTTCCTTGCGCATGCTCCCTGGACCCTTGGCGTTTCTCCAAAAGCTGGCTGCAATGTTCTTGTTGTTATCAGAAGCCATAAGACGCGTCAGGCAGGACATCCTTGGCCTTATCAGGAACTGTCTGTAGCCTACCTCCCTTTACACAGTGACCTAAGATATATTGCTTCAGCTAAATAATTGCTATCCTGTTAACTCTTAAGCATTATTCCCCCAACCTGTGTTAGCCCCAAGCTATAATTTTCTTTATAAGTGTTACAGTTCTCTCTATCAGTGGTAATCAATAATAAAGAAATTTAGAGGAATTTTAGAGGATAAAAGTCTCCATGTTCTCGTGTATTACTGAATTCTGCAAACCCACAGTAATGATCTCTATACACCCACAGGCTGGGTAATCCTTTATGTAATGAGGAACGTTGGAGCAGATATACACACCACAGCCCATTGAGAATGCCATGCTGCAGCAAGTGGTGCCTTAAATGAAGCTGCAGCCCATGGACAGCTCATGCAGGAGCAGGTTTTCTAGCAGGAACTGCAGCCCATGGACAACCCACACTGGGGCAGTCTGTTCCCGAAGAATTGTACCCTGTGGGAAGGACCCATGTTGGAGTAGTTTGTGAAGGACTGTATCCCATGGGAGGAAACCCAAACTGGAGTAGGGGAAGAGCATGAAGAGGAAGGAGAGGCAGAGATGAAGTGTTCAACCATTTCCCATTCCTCCTGTGCTACTCAAGGAGAGAGGAGGAGGTAGAAGAGTCAAGACTGAAGAAGTGAATTTGAGCCAGGGAAGAAGGAGTTAGGGGGAAGGTGTTTTTAGTATTGTTTTTGTTTCTCACTATCCTATTGTATTTTTAATTGGTAATAAATCAATTTCCCCAAGTTGAGTCCATTTTGCCCATGACAGTAACCAGTTACTGAATTCCCTGTCCTTATCTTGACCCATGAGCTCGTTCATCTTATTTTCTCCCTCTATCCCATCCTGCTGAGGAGAGGGAGTGAGAGAGTGGCTTGGTGGGCACCTGGCAGCCAGTCAAGGTTAACTCAGCACAGACTGATGGCCAGTTTTGATAGTCAAACACCACATGTTCTCAGGCAGCCTTGTGACTGGCTTGCAGGACCAGCCACTCCTTCCTGTTTACCCTAGTAGGATGTCAGGGCAGGAAGCCCCCTCCTGCCATGTTGTGCCAGGGAGCTTCCATTTTTACAGTCTTTACATACTGCCATTTTTTAAAACCACCACACACATGTGATCTCAGAACACCTTGATTGGCTGTCTTCTTTTCCTTTTGATCAGGAAGTATCCATATATAAAAACATATGCTTGTATATACATATTTATGTGTGTGTATATATATATATATGAAGGAATATGCTAATATGTATAAATATGTTGGAGGTTTCATGAATTAAAATGGAT
>NW_010170789.1:1182-17893 GCF_000695765.1 Mesitornis unicolor | reverse complement strand
GTTCCTGTTGACACATGAGCACACACCAGGTCACCCCAGTCGTGGGGGGACAACCCAGGGCCCTCCTCAGCTGCTCAGAACCAAAACCAGCAGCTGTACATGAGCCCCGTGGAGTCTTGGCTTCTGTGTGCTAGCTCCACTCATGTCCACGCTCCAGTTACCACCAGTTTGGTGTTGGTAACCAAACACTTCTACTGCTCCAGAGTCCTCCCTCCTCACAGCCACCAGTGCTGCAGTGAGGAGGAAGGACTCTGCCTGAGCAGCAGTTTGCCTGTTGACGTGTGGGTGTGAAGGGGGAAGGACGTTATCCGAGGCTCAGTGCCTGCGCTCCAGAGATGGATTCTGTGGCTTCGTGGTGTTCAGGCAAGTCTGACTACTTCACTGACCATTTTCCCGATGCCATCGTAGATCTCGTGGATGGGGGCATTGCACATGAAGGCGCTGGTGGTCACCAGCTTGTTCTTCACATCCACGTGGATTTCAGTGACGTGTTTGTTCACGTGCTTGCAGCCAAGTTCCTTCATGGTCTCGGCAGTCTTTGCGTAAGGCCATCTACAAGAAGAAAAGAGAATAAACCCTGTGTGAAGCTGTTATCACACAGAGCAATTTGACAAAGGCCTAGGGCCAGAAGTGGTGGTTACAGAGATGAATGGTCCCTACAAAAACCCTGCTCAATAGAAACCAAACCTTTTCTCTCAGAGGAGTTTCTCTGGGACTAGAGAACCAGGAAAACCTGCAGATTACAATGACTTAAAAATCTGAAATAAAGCAAAAATAAGACCTTGATATTCCACTACTTAACTCTGCTTACTCCACACTTTGTGTTTAGGTTTGGGGTTTTTTTTCCTCACCAGCTTCCCACAAGTGACATTAGCTCCTACCCCCTCCTAGCAAAAGCTATCCCAGTTCCTTCCCTGCCATGGGGAGAATTCAGGCACAGCTTTTCCATGTAAGGACAGCAGAGGCTGTCTTGGAAGACTCAAAAATCTAATTTACTCCTGATTCTTGTGGTCTCTTGTGCCCCCGTGTGGTAACGTTTCCTCATTACAGAAACCCGTAAGAACGAAACATTTCTAATTTTAACATGAGGAAATGACAAGGGGTACATCAAAAACTCTATCTATCAACCAAGGCTAATTTAATAAATGCATGATGTGGATAACTGAGAAATAACATTCATCTCATGACATTTCAGCTCTCCAGATTTCTGCTGGAGAGTTGAGACAGGATGGTACAAACATTGATGTCCATTTCATACCAGCACACCAAGGTTACTCACATCTTACACTCTGTGTCGTGACCCACAGTCAGTTCACAGCCTGGGAAGACTTTGGCTGCCAGCACTGGGGAGATGCAGCACAGCCCGATGGGCTTTTTGGCAGCATGGAAGGCCCTCAGGGTGTCCTCCACCTCTTTGGAGACAACGCAGTTCTTGCCTTGGGTGGCCCAGGTGCTCAGGTTTTTAGCCACTCCAAAGCCACCTGAGAAAAGAGGAACAGGTCAGACCATAAGATTCATGCTCCAGGGATGGATTTTTTCAGGTATCACTTAGCAAAATGCTAAAATGGATTTGGTGGTGGCAGCATTTGTCCAATGTTGATAAAATAATTCAAACCAGACAAGCTGAACTGTTGCGAGCTGACTGCCAGGAGATGAGACATGAAAGCACCTTTCTTGCCTCCATATGCAGCTGAAGCTGGGAGGTACCAGTGCTCTGCTGGGTGCTGTGTTTCACCCATGAGCTCTTTTCTAAATTTATTTTATAATTTTAATTTTTATTACTTGTCTCTTAATCCAGCCACACTGAAATCACACAGTCACACTTTCACTAAAGGGGAGTTGCCAAACTGACCAAGCTTTCTGCTTTTGAGTCACTTCCTTTCTGTCCCAGCCTCTTCTTCTCCTGGTGAGGAGGGAGGCAATAGTTTTACAACCAGTAAAAATAGCTCAGTGGATGGTACAGAGGACAGTTCCATTGGTGGTTATCTGCCCTCTCATTTTGGGATAAGTTTCTGCAGCGCCATGTGCTCTTTTAGTGCAAGTCCAAGACGGAGGACATCTGTCCTTCCATTCTCTGCTTCCAGCCCATCTTCCTCCCCTTGGCCCTGCCCAGTGGCCCTCCAGCCCACGACTCCCACATCATTCAAGGCTCATGTTGTATCTAAAGCTGCTCCCAAGACTTTCTGCCATCCTACCTGGTATGATGAGAGCATCCAGCCCCCTGACATCCAGCTTTGCAAGGTCCTTGATGTTACCTCTGGCTATCCTGGCACTTTCCACTAGCACGTTGCGCTTCTCCTGAGTTGGCTGTCCCTTCACGTGGTCCACCACATGCATCTGGTCCACATCAGGAGCATAAATCTCTGCCTGGGAAGGGAGAGGAAAAGTCTGTTATCTTTCTATCGAAGTCATTGTCATAAGGAGGAGAAAGGCAGGCCAGGTCTTCTGTAGCTTATGTGCAGGAACATTTACCCTGATCCCAAAGAAGCGAGGATGTTGTTGGGTGAAAGCTGAGCAGCTGTCCACACTGCTTTTTGGAAGGCCTGAGGTGCTGGAGAGGGAGCAGTGGCTCCTTCCTAGGAAGAGGAGGTGACCCAAAAGCCACTGGTGAAGCCATTTCTTAGGGCTTTCCATCCACATCCCAAGCAATCATCTTCACTGGGGCCATCCCAGCCCTGCCCTAGCTGCCCCCAAAGCCAGTCACCCCCATCATTTTGGGCAGTCCCGAAGCGGTCTAGCACTCAGACTAGATCATTGTAAATCCAACTGAAAACATAAATTCTGTTCTATTCTTTGTTTCCTTAGGCAAGCAGAACCCAAAATTAAGAGGAAGAGGTTAAAGTAAGGCCCGAGCCACCTCCAGCAGAGGTCCTTGCCGCTCAAGGGATGAGCTCAGGACGGTGCTCCGAGCCAGTTCAGGGAATGTGGGGGAAATGACCGCAGCAGCTCCAGGAGAGAAAAAGAGGTAAAATTATAGGCAGCGGAGAACAGGTTTGGAGACATCTCAGCTTTCAGCCAAACAGAGGATGCACACTTTGGCTGCAGCACACGGGCATCACCGCTGTGCCTTTGGATTTCATAGGGCAACAGAGAGCAGCTCTGACCCAGATTTTTGGGTGGCTCAGAGATGAGTGTAACGCCACTTTGGGCTTCTTTCCCTCATCTCCCAGTCTTGCGGTGTGGCTATCATGACTAAGGTCATATCACAGACACTGCTTGAGGGTTTTTGCCTTTTATACCTCTTTTCAAGTTCGACTCACAAGAACTGGTTTATTCTAATCTCTGGGGTTTTAAAAAAGATGAATTTCACACAACCAAAACCAACAGTAGTCTTTAAAACAGAAATACCAAAGCAGTAAAGAGGAAGTGCAAGACAAAAATAACAGAGAGTGCATTTAGGAAAGTTTGTTTCAGAGTTTGGATGTGCTCAAAACAGAGCACCGAGGCAATCCTCTCATACAGCAAAGCAGAGACCAGGGAGGTCCCCACGCTCGCTGTAGCAGCTCCTACGCTGTGCTGTTTGCTTTGACTGCAGTTGCTTACACTTGACAATCACTTTAGCAGCTATGGGGAGCTTGTGGTTTGCCCTGCAAGCTGCAAAGCTCCTCAGAGACACAAAACTTCTGCAGGAGAGACAGACTGAAAAGCAGAGCAAAGCAGAAGGAGCCAGAGCTGGGACGGGAGCCCATCCCAGTGTCTCTTACCTGTGCACCCTCCCTGCTGAGATGCACCAGCACAGCCGAGGACTCGTGGATCTCACTCCCATCATATGCCCCACAGCCAGCCAGCACCACAGCCACCCGCTTCCCCATGGCCACAGCCTCTCTGGATTCCCTAGAGAGCCCCAAATTACTGTGCACCTCTGTTCATTGCCCCGAGCCTTTATATTGTGATCCCTCCCCCAGGAGCAGGTGGGGCTGGGAGTGCTGGCCTCAGTTTCTTACTGGCAAGAAGGGTTTGGCTTCCAGAGCCAGGGCAGGGCGTGTAAATGTTATTTGTTTCCACAGCTGACGGCTCCCTTGCAGATCCGTGTCTCTGCAGCATCCCTGGCTGACGTGCCTCATTCAGCGCAGCAGCTGTGTATTTCCTTCTCGGCTGCAAGATTTCATTTCACCTCCGACCAAAGTCCCAAAGTCTTTGCACGTAAGATGGCATTGAAGGGAGCCCTCCCAGAGCAAACATTCATGCCAGCATACCCCTCTCTGTGCCTCATTCTTTTAAACCCCACACTGCATGGGCAGCCTCAGTCTTTTAACACCGAGATTTCATTTTCTGAACTTAAACGTTCTTAGCCTCTTCTCCTGTCTCTCAAGAGCAGACTTTTTGCACTCAGTTGCAGTTGGTTCCTGGCTTTTAGGTCCTGAGGTTAGAAAGAGGTGACTTGAGTTCTCATCAGCAGCACCATCTCTGCATCTACCAGAAAAGTGTTACCAGGAACTGGCAGAGCCCCGACCTCCAAAGGGGCACACGGCAGCAAAATTCACAGCATGAGATGGAGAAAACTCCCTTGCTCATGCAGAGACTTCTTATTCCTGGACCCTGGTATGTTCCCACCTGAGGTGATTGTGTCCCTCTCTATTTCATCTCAAACAGCTGTGGCCTGTTGAGGTTGCCTTGCCATTCGTCAGAGAACAAAAGACTCCATGCAATGTGACTGAAGGGTGTTTTTCAGGGGTTATTGATAAGAAATTTTCCTTGGGCCTCTATCAGATTTGGAAGAGACACGAAGCACATCCTGTGGATAACAAAACAGTGTTTTGGCAAGTTCATTAGCCATAGCAGGCATGAGGAAGGTACTCACTGCTAAGGCATGTGACTTCATTTATTGCATTTATCTCTTAAAGCTAGGGCTGTCAGGCACCACACACTATATATCTGCTACCTAAAGAAGCCAGAACAAAAAGTAGGTGAGAAAGGACTTACCATCTAGCCAAACTAACACAGGCTTTTCCTTTCAGTTACCTTTATGACCCAGAACAGGAATTAAATTGTGATATATGCATGGAAAACACCCAAAGCCTTTTCACTGCTGTTTGTTTTGATACCTAAGGTATTCTAACTGTGGTTTAGAAATGTATTATTAAACCAGCTGAATCATGCTGTGACTTGAACAGAGAGTTTATTCCTCCTTCAGTGGGTTAGTGAGCAGTCTCACTAGTAATGAGACAGGGATAGCCAGAGGCTGATAATTTAAACAGGCTTTCTGCTTGTTGGAAACCACATGGTTTAGCTCTGCCTGTTGCGAACTGATGGAGCTGGTTCCCCTTCCCGATGTAACTGGGCAAACCAGTTCAACATAATAAGATCTATCTCAACAGATAAACCATATCTAAAGGTCTATCTGCAATAAACGTATTCTTGATACTTTCCAGCTGAGTTACTCCATTCTGTGTAGGAAGGTGAGCACGTATTGCGCTTTAATATTAACATCTTGCTTTAATCTGCATTAGTATTGGAGTGAAGATGAGTGTGAAGGAACCCTGTTGCCTCAAAATGCGTCTTGAGGGGTGAATATAGTTAAAGACATGGTTTAGTGGCCATGGTGGGATTGGGTTGTTGGTTGGACTTGATCTTAGAGGGCTTTTCTAGCCTTAATGATTCAATGATTATATCATTTATCTTCACACTGATGATATTCTCACTGATGAAGGGGATGGCACTGCATCTGCCCTGGGTTTGCCCAGCACAGGACAGCTGTGCCAGGGATTCATAGCAGTGACAGGGACAAACAGCAGGACCATGGCCAGTGTTAGGAGAAATAACTGGTCCCCGAGGAGCTCCTGGGCTTGCAAAGTCCTTGTTTGCTCCAGCAAGGTGGATTCTTTAAAACAACTTAGCTTTAACCGGTGTAATTTCCTCACTGGCAGTAGCAAAAAGGCAGTAACAGCAATAAACCCTCAGCACTGTTTTTCAAGTGCCTTTTTTTAACAAGGGATAATCAACAGTAAAATTAACGGGTCCCTGGAGGAAGCTACCAGCAGTCCCCGCTGACTCACAGACGCAAATTTATGGCGGTGAGGAGAGCCTTTGCATTTCCTCCCGCACGCAGAGAGGAGCACGAACAGAAGATGTTTGGGAAAAGGGGTGGAGAGGGGGAGGAACGCGGGCCAGCGCAGTCAGTTTGGTTATAAAGAGCTACAGAGGAAAGAGAGGAGGCATTTTCGGTCCCGGGGCTTAGGCGGACTCTGCGATGGCAGAGGGGAAAGCTGAGTCACTGCATTCCTCTGTAGGGCTCCTGGGCATTTCCGCAGGTAGGGATTGGTCGATGGGGGAGGATGGGGCTGGCACTGCCTTTCGTGGATAACCCCCATTTCAAGGGGAGCTAAGGAGTCTGTTCCGAATCTTCTCTGCCTGGGTAAAGCTTTTGGATCCAGAGATCCCTGCACCTGTTTCAGCAGCCAACGAAATATTTGTCTTGGCTCTAAAGTGCTGGCCTGAACTTTTGTACTTGATTTGTCCTGGGTGGGAAGCAAATAAAAACTTTTTGGGAGTCATTTTCATAAATTATCTGTATTTGGCTGCACTTTCCTCTTTTTCTTTTCTAGCTATTTTCCCCACAGCTTCATTTTTCTGTATTCACTCCCTTTCATTTGCTCTTTCTTTGTGTTTTGTCTTTCTGACTGCTGCCCCTTTTCATTTTTAGGCTGTTTTTCTGTAGGCACAAGGCTTATGTAAAGCCTACATACTTACTCATCTGTAGAGTGTGCATGCCCTTTGTGGAATTGGAAAGCTGATTTTTACCTTAATCTGACAACAGGGGAGCACTTTCAAACATGATTAAGTTCAGGTTCCTTAAAACTAGGCACCCAGAAAGAGTTTGTGGACACAAACCAAGTTACAACACACCTCTCCAGCTCCTGGGATTTCATTACTTTCAGATCTTGCACTGCTATTTGTTTCTCTGTTCCCTGCTCGCTTTCTCCTGTTTTTTGAGGCAATGTTTACAAGTTCTTTCTGGTTTTTTTGTCCCCCACTCCCTTGTCGCACACAGGATCGCTCTTACTGGCGGTGCATTTCTACAGCTCACCCAGAGCAGCCCCCCTGATTCCCAGTACAGCTCTGGGTGTCCTTCTCTTGGTTTTATCATCAATTTTGGCGTATGCAGGTAAGACTTGGAGGGTGCCCAGTTTCGAGGCCTTTGTATGTGGTCTGCTTTGGTTCATACAGGTTTATACAAAATGTGGCAGCCTTGCCAGACCACTGATTCCTTCTCCTAGAGTATGTCAGCACAGCAAGTTTTTCCTATATAGGCAACCAAAGAAACCAATTATATCAGTTTTGAAGAAATGCTTTACCTGGATCTCTGAGAGTTTTAACAGACTGAATACAGGATTTCTCTAAAAAATGTTTCCCAGGCTTTCTGAGAGGCATCCATGGATTGAAATGGCATGTTGATGTGTAAATGCCAAGAGATATGGGAATAATGTCAGAACCTAATGTCTCAAAATCACAGTAATGTCTCCGTTGTCATTTATTTCACAGGAGTTTGGAGAAGCCTAAGAAATGCCTCCCTGTTCTTGTCCCTCTGCCTGACCATCTCAGCGTTCTGGTGCGGCTATGGAGTGGTCTTCATCCTGGAAGGCCAAGGAGTTCTGGAGGATGCCAGTGATTTCAGCAATGCCTTGGTGCCTGGCCTGGTCACGTTTACTCTGGCACTACTCATAATCACAGTGGTGGGCTTCCTCTGCAGAGAGGTCATCGTAGCTATGGTTGCTTCTGCTGTCTCACTTGCCAGCGCTCATGAAGTTGCCATGCATTATAACACAGCTTTTGGTTCCTCCGCTGTGGCTTGCAACTATATGGTTGTCTGCTTGGCTGGTAGCTATTTTGGTCTGGGAAGGATTCTCTGTTTCCTGACCAAAGAGAAAATTGCCCTCCCTGGCACAGATCTGGCCAAGAAAAAGCCCCATGAGCAGATCCAAGCCACCAGTGGCAGCGTGAACCATTTTGCAGCCACGGGTCTGGTCCTGAACATGGTCTCTGCCAGTGTCTTTGGCTGTAGGCTCCTGGGCATCACCAACAAACTCTTTATTGGTCAAGTGCCCTGGCTGTGGGCAGCTGCCATCTACCAGATTGGCATCTGCATTTTATCATACCGTGCAATGGATGTACTGATGGCTACGTTCTTTGGTTTCACGTCCATCCTGAAATTTGGTGGAGGCTATAGCCTTCTGTACCCCATCTGGCAACCAGAGGAGCCATCTTTCCCTACTCCATTCCTGGTGGTTTTCTCAATTCTTTTTGTTGTCTTGGCTCTTTTTCTTATTCTTAAGAGCCCCCTGGATGGTGTGTATTTGCTGTTTTATGTGGCCTACTGCATTGCATTAGCTTGCTGCCCCAAGGGGTTTTTTGAAGGTGGACCCCAAGGTGTGGATGTGGCCATCTTTGCAGCCTCAGCCTTGATGACTCTAATTCACCTGTACAATGTGAAAGCAAGTGCCAAGATCCCAACAGGGAAGGTGGCTGTGAAGGCCCTACTTGCTCACAGCAGTTTCCTGAAGCTTCGTGAAGGGGCAGACCTTCATGCTCCCTATCTAGGGTATTCCAAGTATGCAGATGCAGAAGTGCTTGGCTATGCATGCAGTGTCCTCGCTTCTTTTGCTATAACAACAACAGGGGACCCACAGGCTCCTCTTGCTACCGTTGTAGTTCCATGGGTCACGGTAGCTGGTGGGATCCTTAAGCTTCTGGGTGGCTCAGTGGCCTTTGCTCGCGGTAAGACCTTGGAGAGCAGTGCTTTCATTCTCTATGCTGTCATGTGGATCATCTGGGGCTTGACAAGATACAGTGGCCTCTATAGCACCACCAGAAGCTTCCATGCAGCGGTAGGCATCATTGCGTTCATGCTTTTCAATGCCTTCATTGTCTTCTGCACGCTCTTCTTAAACATTGCCTGGTTCTTTTATTCCCTCACTTTCCTGCTTATCGCTGTCAGCTTCTTGCTGGATGCCGTCCATGCTCTTCCAGCTGGCTATGACATTGCTGCCACTGTCATCTTTGGTCTGGTCAGCTTTTACTGCTTCCTGTCTGCCCTTTTCAACAGCATCTTTGAGGGTTCCTGCTTGCCCATGGGTAGGCCCATTGTGCAGCTTAGTGGTGTCGGGGGAGGAACGACCAAGTGTCTTCACCTGCCTGCCAGGAAAGCTTCCTCTGTCAAGAGAATTGCAGGTAAGGGAGATACATAGGGCATAACAGAGTGGGAGGGTAAATTCTGGGAGGTTTTGCAGCAGAGCACTATTAAAGGAACATTTTTCCAATCCAGATGTGGGAACAGTGATTATCTGATGACATTTTGATGTAGCGGGTCAAGTTACAAGAGTCATTAGAAGCTAAATACACTGTGGGAGAAAGAGGACCAATTCCTTGTTAGGAGCTGGGTTTAGCAGTGAATTTACTGCTGTCTCTCCTGTACCATATCCCATGATCTACTCCTTCAGTCTGGGATACACGAATCCTCCAGGCTGGGGCTACCACTGGAAGCTTTGTACAGAGAAAGCAGGGCAAACGCATGGTGCTTGCTCTCGCCACAGGGCTGGATGACTTCTGGCCCTGATGAACGTGGCCCAGATTTCCTCTAAATGCCAGATCTCCTCTTGGATGGATGCTAGAAAATGCACTGTCAGAGCAAATGCCTTGTTAGTTGGGAAAAGGAGATGAGAGCACCGAATTGGCTGTTTTGTGTGACAGCTCTTCTGCAAATTACAGTCCCCCACTTCTAGTCACTCAAGGGGTTCTGCTCTGTTCACATGCCAACAGATATCCTGAAGAATGGAGGGACTTGTGGCATCCCCACAGACACTGTCTATGTGCTCGTGGCAGCCTGTAAACGGCCTGATGCGGTGGAGAAAGCTCACCAGTAAGTATCATAGAATAGAATCATTAAGGTAGGAAAAGACCTCTAAGATCATCAAGTCCAACAGTCAACCCAACACCACCATGCCCACTAAACCATGTCTCCAAGTATTTGACTTGCTGGCCCAGTGAGGGCTTCCTTGGCCGGTCTAAAGAAGCCTCTAGGACTTACAGCTGCTACTGAGTACCGGCCACAGCGACTGTGGAGAGCAATGAGACACGAAGCTTATCCTCCATGGGAACAGCAAGGTGATGAGCCTGGGGGAGAAGATCTCAATGAGGAAATGAGACAGTTGAGCTGGAATTGCCTTCTAGAGTACTAAAGGCTCCTGGCAGGTGATGGAGCCAGGTAGCTTGGATATCACAAGGAAACCCAAAGAAGTGACAAATGAGGCAGGGGATTATTGTACATATTTGCAGGTACATCCTGTCAAAACAGAAACCCTTCTTGTGTTTAACTAAGGCCTCTAGCTGTACTTTTGTAAGCAGATAGGACTCCTCTAGGTCTCACCAACACAATTTCCCTTTCAGCCTGAAGATAAATCCCCATCTTACTTCCAGGCTGATTTTTCTTGCCTCCTTTCCAGCTCCAAGCGCCAGGCTCAGGATCGCCCCATGTCACTCTGGATTTCTAGCCTAAAGCAACTGGAACCTGCAAAGCATTTGTTCACTCCTCTCCTCTGGGACTTCATGGAGGCTGCCTGGCCATCTCCTATTAGCCTAGTGGTTCCCAGAGGTAAGGAAATGCTGTTACTTACAAGCTCTCTGGAGAGCTTTGGCTTTGAAACTCCAACTTTAAGTCATGCATCCCGGTGATGCCACGTGGTGATGCTTCTGGTAAGATCTTGATGTACATCCATAACTGCTGTGTGAGTCTTCCCTGTGCAGGTGAATGGGTGGACTTTCTGGGAATGAAGGACTCTGCTAAATATGTCGGGACCCCTCAGAGCATTGCCATCCGAATCCCCGACTGCTCTGTCACCACACACCTCATCGACTTGGTGAGTGGCCAGAGCGTGCTCATCCCACCAGTGCTGGTGACCAGACCTTGCAGTGGTCACTGGCACCCAGGTCCTCTGGCCTGCTGGAGGGCAGGAGAACAGTGAGAGGCTGGAGCTCTCTGTCAACCCTCTTGGCAATGTCACCTGTCCTCTCTTTTTTCCTTTTCTGAATGAAGTGAGGATCCTAGCATGTTCAGACAGGTTTGGGAAGCAAAAGGTGCTAAAATGAGTAACTCCCACAAGAAAAATCTTGTTAAGGAGCAGGGTATGCAGGCAGCTGGTAGCTGATTTTATTGCAGAAAAGAGGGTAAAAGGAACAACCACTAGGTCAGAAAGCCAGAAAAGATGCAATTAACAGATACCTTGACTGATTTCCTACATAGAAAACTTTAGTTGCAAGCATGGGCTTATCTGAAGCCAGGATAACTTCAGAATGTGGCCAAAGGAACTGTGATACCTTGCATGTTCTGTTCATTTTAGGACAGACATTGTAGGTTTTTGGCAATTGCTGTTGCTGGAAAACAAAATGTTCTTTCCTGCTCAACATCAGTAAAGCCCAGTTCAGCAGAGTGTTAGTCACTCGTTCACAGGCTTGGTGGGACTGAAGTTGCCCACAAAGTAGGTGTCTCTACCCGGTTGAGTTCTTTTTAGAGCCACGGAGACCCATGAGTGAAATTCAGAGTTCAAGTCATCTGTTTGCTACAGCAAAACCTGCTCGGAGCTTTTATTACCATTTTTCTGTCACCAGGTTGGCCCCATTGTGGTTACATCAGCAAATCCAACGGGAGAGGCCGACACAACACACCACAACCAGGTGTACGCCAAGCTGGGAGATAAGGTAACTGCGGCTCTGTGTCTCTTCATTTCGGCTGGTCCCAAAAGATGTGGGGATGGAAGCAAGCACCTTGTTTCCAGTAGGAAAATCAATAGATTATATCAATTATCTGGGAAAGCATCTCATTAAAAAGACATCACAGACACTCTTCATGTTGGTGTCAAAGAGAAAGAACAGTGTAAAATACAGAACTTGGTGGGAAACCAAAATTCTTCTGGTTTATACAGTATAGTTATGGCTTGGCAATGTGACTCAGTTCATCTTCCAACACAGAATAAATGAGCAATAAAAAATGCTTCTTTCCTTACAAGCAATAAAACCACTGATGTCTGAATGCACCAGGGCTCCAGCTGGCCTTGAGCTGTCAGAACACAGAGGATTCCCATCTAAAGCCAAACTTGGTCTAAAACTGATGCCAAAGCTCTAAAATATTCCTGGTCGTTAGAATTTTTATTAGTTCTGGATGTAAAATGGTCATGGGCTTTCATTTCACTGCTAAATACTGAGAAGAGGAAACTGCTCTCTCTTTCCCCAAGTGGGGGAAACTTGGTGTGAACCTCTCCTTGCTCTTCAGGTCGATGCAGTTCTTTGTGATGGGCCTTCTCCAGAGAACATCGCCTCCACAGTTGTGGACTGCACCAAAATCGACAGTGGAAACATCGGGTTCTTCAGAGTGGGTATCATCCCCAAGTCTCAGGTAAAATTAATCTTGATTTTCTTTCTTCTCCCATTCCTCAACTCCTTTCAGTGGGTTTCAGATGAGGGGGTTCCTAGTTCCATAAGGACGTGAAGAAATTGGTGATAGCACGAGGAGTTGTCCTAGGGTGGTGGGAAAGAGCAGAAAACCAGAATTCAGTGTTGCCTGTGTCCTGATCCTCTCTGTGCTGAGCACATTGCTGAAGTGAGCCTGATCCATTCCCAAAAACAGCTCTGAGGACCAAGGTTGTGGACATTCATGGGCCCTCCTCTCCATTTACTCCTCTCCCAGAGACCTCTAAACAGACAGAAATGCTTAGCACCATCCCAAGGCTAAGCCCAACTAGAATATGGCATTATTGCAATAGCTGGAGAAGAAATTAGTGCTTTCCCCTAATTACTCACCCATTCACAGTGGTGTCTGCTGATTCCAGGTGCTGCAGATACTGGAGCAGGTGCAGAAGAGGCACACATCGGTTCCTCACAGTGACACTTGCACCCTAAAAGGCCATGGTGAACACCTGAACCACAGCCATGCTGTGCACAACGGAGTGGGCACGGCCGCCTCGACAGAGGTGACACCAGCACGGTGCCTCGATGACAGCTGTGAGAACCACACTCGCCTCTGACTCCTGTGCAGGTCAAGCAGCCACGAGCTCACAGGGAAGGTGTTTGCTGGAAAATGACATGCAGGTCAAACTGGGGAGGTTTCCCAGCTGCAGGGATGACTTATTCATCTTTCTATGCTAAAATATCCTGGTGCAGAGCTGACTTACACACCACAGTCACCCAGAAGTAAAATTTTCACTTACGGAGGCTGCCAGCTTTCACTGAAGGTCAGATGTGACCCAAAAAAGTGTTATATTGGTGACAGACTGGCACCAGAGTAACAGAGCTTTATTCCTTTCACTGGAACTTAATACCTTTGATTTGGAGTACAGAATAACATGGAGTATTCATAATTACACACTGGGGGGGAAACACTGCTTGGGGATGAGGTGGGCCTGAAGTGAGAGAAGCAGAGATGTATTCAGGTGCTGTGTGGTGAATACAGTGGACTTTCTAAAGCAGGGGAGGCAAAGCGTGGCCTCGGGAGCCATGGCTTTCTTCTGCTATGTCTTCTCAAAACAGAGCTCACAGAACCCAATGCTAAAAAGAAATGCTGTAATCTGAGGTGCCATTTTCTGTATTTCACAGTCAGTGTGAGGGGGGAATTACCATTTGGATGACTCCAATAATATCTCCTTAGACATGTTGGAGCATTGTAGAAGATAATACCCCTTCCCGTGTTATCTTACACAGAATATGAATTTCTGAGAATCATCTGTGCTGCCTTTGAGGGTGCTCGAAGCTGGTCTCTTGCTGTATAGCGTAGCTGTGCCTATCTCATGGTATGGTTCCTCCCGGGTGCAGATTTGGTGCAGAGGGGTAGCTGCTGACCGGGAGGAGGTGAAAAGACATTTCAAAACGACTGAGGAGTTTTCCTTGGCAAAGGCTGCACGGCTGTGCACTCAGTGGCTTGTTCAGCCTCTGGGAACGCTTGGTCTTATTCTCACCTGACCCAGGTGCAAGGTGCTGATCAAACTCCAGCTGAAACCAATAAACTGATTCACTGATTTCACCTGGAGTCCTCCTGGAAGAGGAATTCAACCTCCAAGAACTACGACAAAACCAGGTCTTCTCAGCTTGTTCTTACAGAACTGGCTCTCTTCCTGCAGAGAACGAATATGCCAGATAATTGAGTTTGTTAAATAAGTCTTACTGGTCTACTTACTGTATGTCTTTGGAGTTTATTAAAACTGTTTTTTGGAAAGCAATAAAATATTTCCATTCAACAGTCGTATGTCACACGGGACTGCACAATCATCTGCGGCAAGTACCTGGAAAAACCTTGTGAGTCAAAGGGTTATGGATTTCAGCACATCAGGGATCCTGGCCATTCATGAAGGATTTTACGAGGGAATCCAATTGCATCACTTTCCAGGCAGGGGAAGAGGAGGGAAAGAGAAGATAGCTCCTAACATCACCCCTCTCTCGTCCCCACCCCCCAACCCCTGCTGGGCCCTTTTCAGTAAAAAAACCCCCAAACCATAAACACTGAAACCTGAACGAGTCCAGCAGAGAAGTGTTAATCCGAGAGGTGCTGAAGCATCACGAAGACTTTGGCTGTGGGAAAACTGCCCTGGCTTAAACACACCAGGGGTGCTGCTGCCCTGTGCTCTGAATAATGATACGTTTTAGTGTGCCACAAGTGGCTTAAAAAGCAGGATTCTTCACAAATTGCCTTGCCCAGGACCATATTTACTCCAAGGTGTTTGTTTCTTACTCACAGGAAGTTTTGATCACAGCATCAGGACACTGGGAAAGCATGCTGGGGAATCGTTTCTCACTTTGCTTACAAGGTGAAAGACAGGGAGATATTTCATTTAAGTTCAGTCCTTATTTTACCCCACCCACGGCTTTCCTGTGCACAAGCAAACTGGAAAGAAATACTTTAGGGTGGAGGATACTTAAATGGGATGTTTCAGTTAAATCAAGGCGAGATATTTCTAATATCTCCAGAGTTTTCCCAACATTTAGAGTGAAGAAAAACGCTTTTAAAGAGAAGTGGAGAGAGAGGAAAAGCCACTGTTTCAAGTGGCAAATCCAAACCACTTCAGTGTGAAACTGTTGAGACAAATTTTTAAACATTTTTCAGTGTATTTCCTGAAAAATCACAGCTCAAAGCCATTTTTGAGGTGTTGACAAGAGTTTATCGAGTATTTTCATCACTCTAAAAGTGTAGGGTTTTGCTCCAAGGAAAGGAATTGCTCTGTTGCCACGCACTGGATGAGAGGGACAGAAGGGGGCTTGGGGTCCTCAGACCTCCATCACAGCAGTTAGAAGTGACTGAGGAAAATCAGAGACTCCTAAGAAAGGCCAATTTTGGTTGCATTGTCAGTGACTCAGCGGCCTTTAGGCCCAAAAGGCCACCCTTGGAGGCAAAATAATCTCGTGAAAGGCCCTCTTTGTGAAATAACCAACACTTTAATCCCACTGGGGTTGGAAACAACCCAGGAAGAAGGGCTGTCCCACCTTGATTTTGCCCTTTGTGAAGTCCAGACATAGAATCATAGAAACATAGAGTGGTTTCGGTGGGAAGAGACCTTAAAGATCATCCAGCCCAACCCCTACCATGGGCAGGGACACTTCCCACCAGACTAGGGAACACTAGACACCAGACATCTGTGTCAATGGAAAGGTAAAAAAAAAATATAGTGGAAAATAATCTATTTTCCAGACACAGGAAAATCCAGGTCACCCTTCTCAGAATAGAGCTGTGCCATAGGAATAGGAACTGAGTCAACGCCATCTTCGAGGATGTGTGTTGGCATAGTGGGTGGACCTGATACCAGAGTGGGCAAAGTGGTTCAGAGAGGAAGAGCAGCATCACAACCACCTCCTGAGTGAAACCAGCTCAGCACAGGCCTTGAAACATGGGCAGAGTCGGGAACGGCCCTTGACCACCTCCAACTTCAAGCAACACCAGGAACTGGGAGCTCTGTAGGGACAGAGCCCTCTCCTCTTTGGCTCCTGCTTCTGAAATATGGAAGGCAAAGCCTCCCTATAGCTTGGGATGGGACAGGAGGGGGAGGAAGAGGCAGAAGTAAAGTCTTGCTTAATTGAGTGGTAATTAGTCAAAGCCAAACCCTTTGATCTTGGCACCATTGAGGGCACCGCATCTGAAAACACAACCCCCGGTGATTTTATGTCATACTCACCTTGCTGCATTCTTCCCAGTATTCCTCTCTGTGCTATCAAGGGCCTAGGGTTATTACTACAAAATGACCAGATAATCTAGTTTGTCACTTTTTTTGAGAAATACCGAGAACAACAAAGAAACAGCATATTTCAAAATCCTGGGCCAGATCTTCAGCTTCTCCACAAAGCACAGCTTGCATTTACAATGCTGAGAGTGGAGTTGTGGTGCCCAGTCAAGTGCTGGATAACATTCCAATGGTCCAGAGCTATCTGGGAGTCCCAGCATTAGTGCCAGCTGTGATACTGACCTTAGGGAGCAGCTCTGAGCCAGGGCTCAGAATTAGGAGAACCGAGGGAGCTGGGTGACAGAAAAAATCTTGGGGGGAAAAAGCAGCAGTCTGGAAATTGAGCTTCTTGAGTCATCACTTCCAGTCTCAGTGCTCGAGGGATCCCACAGCACCACTGCCCCAGCTTCTAGCTCCCTGAACTGGATGAAGACCGAAAGCACTGCAGAGCCATCAGTGCAAGGGGTCATATAGGGGGCTGGATGGGGAGGTCTGTCCTGTAGATCCAGTTCAGTGCTGTC
>NW_010170789.1:0-1151 GCF_000695765.1 Mesitornis unicolor | reverse complement strand
CAGTCATAATAAATACCTCGACTGGAAAGCCCATGCCTAAATACTCAGAAGTGTTAGTCCTTGCAAGAACCACCTTTTCATTCCTTCCTGGAGAACACAAGGAGAAGATCTTGCTCCTGATACTATCTCTTTCTAGATACCAAAAAAGGAGGAATTTCAACAAATTCTTCTGAGATGGATGTCAGGGTTCAGCCGGTTATCTTGAGATGTATCTGTCTCAGCAGCTGTGGAACAAAGACACTGCAGTCCCCTCAGGACCAGTCATGCCCACCGGCCTTTGAGGAACCTCACGTTCTTCACGTGCTGCTGCAAAGGCAGAAAAATCTTTGTCCGCCTCTCAGGGCAGCCTGCCTTGGCTCTGTGCAGCTCTCAGAGCAGCAGAGGTTGCAGGATCACATCCCAGATTTAGAGACATTCTCTATCATTCTCAAACCCTATTTTTCGTGTTATCCAACTATCAAGAAGTAATATAGGCCTTCCACAGTGACATCCTTATTGGTGAGTTTCAGTAAATAGCCAGCTCTGAATTCCTCCTCTGACATAACACCAGTTACAGGAGGTGCTACACCAAACTTCCTCCTTTGGCCTGCCTGCTGGTTCACACCAAACAATTGCTCTCTTATCTGCTGAACTGATGTGGGATACATATAACCAGTTTCTGACTGTTACAGGTTCCACTGTGACCTTGTGCAGTCAGTGACAACACCTGAATTAGCAGGATGTGCGCAGATTTACTTTCAGTTCACTAGTTTTAAGAACCTAGAGGATGGGTAAGTACCAGCAGCACTGACTCTGTCCTGACCAAGCTCATCTTATGTCCTCAAAATTCCCATAAGTCCCCATACTGCCTCTGGTGTCCATTTCTCTGCAGCCTTGCTGAAGAATGAGTCCTCCTACCGTAGGTCATCAGATCTTACATGACCCAGGTGGTACCACAGCCCCTGTCCTCCTTCTTAACTTCCCCTACAATTGCTTCAGGCCCTCCTTGCCTGCCAGCAGCTGTGTTTGCTTGCAAAATAAACCATGTCCTGATTGGTAACACAAGAGTCTCTGGTGGGAAGTAGAAATGGCAGTTAAGGTGGAGGAGAAATAAGGAAGGAGCAGCCATAGCAGCTTGCTACAGTTCCAGGCATGAAGAAGGAACCAAGTGG
>NW_010170788.1:0-916 GCF_000695765.1 Mesitornis unicolor | reverse complement strand
CTGCACGAACAAGGGCATAGTTCGATGGGAATCTTGTGCAAGCAGTCACCATGTTAGATAAACAAGCTTTAAACTGTGCATAGCTGAAGTAGCAAGTCATAGTTATAAGAAAGTATAACCCAGAGACGTGTCCTTGAGCATCTACACACTCTGCAAAAGAAGAAGTTAGCAAGAGAGATGGAGAGCTTTATCTACCAATAGAATGCTTACAAGTATAAGTTACTAACCAATAATAAAGTGATAAGTATACCCGCCTACCCTAACTAACAGTATAAAAGTCTGATGCAAACCAAATAAAATCAAAGCTTGCTTTACCAATCATATTGATTCGACTGCTTGTCTTCCCTCGCCGCCGCATGAGTGGAAAGTTAATGCTGTTTCTGGTAGCTCAGATAAATCATTTAAAGTTAGTTCAGGTGTCTCTGCATGAGTGAATGGTATGTATCCTGAAGGCACAACTTGCAGAAGAGTTATCCTTTATGTTTGTCACTCAGGTCACCAAATGGGCTATATTCACTTCTCAGCCACCTGCTTTGTGAGTTTGTCTCAGACTTGAACTTCTCTTACAGTGGGAGGGACTTTGCTCCCCTGTTCCCTGCTTTGGAGTCCATCCACTCGAGAGGTGTGGGAAGAGAGATTTCCAGTGAAGACTGAGGCAACAAAAGCTGTTGACTACCTCATGCTTCTCCTTATCTTTTATTACCAGTTTGCAAGCCATGCTCATTGCAGGGGGTACAACTTCTTTGATCTTCCTACCACTTGTTTAAGTAACTAACACGTCCATTAAAGTTGAAAATTAAGATTGAGAGTGTTCATTTACTTAACTGAGTTTTTGCACAGGATATAGCAGTTTACCACTGATTCTCGGTTTTTGTCCAGATATATCAGTCCCTAAGGGATGAAAAGGGGAAAATGG
>NW_010170787.1:0-24018 GCF_000695765.1 Mesitornis unicolor | reverse complement strand
ATTGAATTTTTTTATTCCATCCCATGTCATTCTTCTGTAGCTTGTGCTTCGTTTCTGTTGTGATAAATTCACATGATCATATATATTCCATGTGACATTACCATCTATTTTCATACATAATTTGTTATGATTAACATATCTTATGCCTCCAATTTGCCTGGTGTTCTCTATTTCAAGCAGAGATGCTGCACTCTTTGAGTACTCCATGTTTTCTATAGAGGTCTGGGTATTCACCAGTTAAGGTGGGTTTGCAGGGTATGAAATGCCTTATCTAGATAGGAGATACTTCAGTATGTATCGCAGGATATTCCTTGCCTTTGCTCCAAGTTTATCTGTTGCTGATCGTGTGATACCTTGTTCTTTTGTCTGCATCTGGTTATCAGCAGCTTCCTGCAAGAAGTCCTTTCTGGAATTATTCCTCTGGTTCCTGTGATTAAGTCAAGCACGATATACTGGCTTGTTTCAGAACATAAACGGGTTCGAACACTGCCTAGTATTTTGATTTCTTTGGAAATGATTTTACCTCTCTTTTTCCAGGTGCTAATGGGGAAACGTTTTCTGCCTTAGAGGAAGTTAATTCATCACCACAGCTCCCACTTTCTGCAAGGGAGAGGAGACGAATGAAGCAGAAAGCGTTGGAGCGTGCTGTACGTATGATAACCAGATTGGCTCAAATACGAAGGTAGACTACAGGTGTAATGCTGTCAGACAGTTCCTGGATGGTATGGATACAGAGGGTGTCCATGTGTAGCCGTTTGCCCTTTTGAAAATACGCTATGTAACTGAAGGATTTGTCCGTTTTTGGATTTTCTGCAGGAGGATGTCCCACCAGAGCAGGCACCGTTGCTGCAGCCCGACAGCTTCTCTTTGCACTCCAACTGCAGCCTTGATGTTGATCAGTTGAAATGCAAGAATGAGGAACGACTGCGCAGACTGACTGAGCTCCGGCAGAAATCTGCTTACTTAGGTATGCTCAGAGTAGTAATGATGTCGTGAATATTCACTTAAGTCATTATGATAATTAAAGGAACAGATATTAATAGGCTGCCTGTAGTTGAACAGTGAGCAACTGGCTCAAACAAAGGACTTATCTATTGAGTTCTGTAGCTGGTGGAAGAGCTTCCCCAGCAAACTTCAACACAGCTTTTTAGAGTAAGTGTAGAGGAGGGTAATAGGAAAAGATGCTCTAATTCCTTTCTGATCAGCCACTCGTCCTTCTCCTGACTCTACCACTCGTAATATTGTGACGTGTCACTGGTAGCAGTAGGATGTGGACATCAGCTGCACAGCTGAAATGCTAGTGGAAAGAAATGAAACTCCTGACTGACTGATGTTGTTAGGGTGCCTGTGTGAGTTTGTTGGCATTCCTAGGAATCAGACATCTTTGGCTCAACCAGTATGAAGATGTGCCAAAAAATGGTGTGTAATGAAGTACTTCAGTTTCTAGTGAACTTGGATCTTGTATTCATTTGTTAACATAAACGATCGTTCAGTATTTGAGGTCGATATTGACACCTCTTCCACTATACACGCATTTGAATTTCTGATGTACATCTTGTGGCCATATCGTACATCAAACTCTGGGAGTTACCTCAGAGCTTCTCCATAGCTGCCTGCCTGAGCTGGATCCCCGTTGGCTGTGAGGTACCAATCATGGCAACCATTGATGGCCTTTAATTCTCACGTGAATTGTGACCCAGTTGATACACTTTGTGCTAATGATTCTTTCATAGGAGTCTCAAGTCTTCCTTTTTTTAGGAGGTGGTTGCTATGCTGCCTTGGCAATTAGAGTATCAGTATCCTTTTTATAAACTTAATGAGTGCAGATGCTGACAGTTTTTCTGATTCTGTTGCTATGGGTACCGCAACAAGCCCTTCATCCTCTTTTGTTTGTTTTAACCATCTCACTGTGATTTTTAAGTTACTAAAACCAAAAAGCATTCGTACCCATTTGTTTTATAATCTGAATGCTTTACTAGTTTTACTCCACACATTTTTGCTATGTGAACTTTTTACTTCTCTGCCCTTATTCTAGCTCACCTCTTTTTTGTTTTCACCTTGTGTAATGTGAACTACACTTTTTATTTTGTTTGCCTCCTGTTTGTCTTCATCTCCAGAGGTTCAGCCTTGAGATATAGAGGATTTTTACGTGTGTGTGTGTGTGCATATATATATTTATATGTCTGTATGTAGCTTACACATGGGGACCATCACTCATCCTCTGTGTGTGTGCCTCTTGGAAATGAATCAAGAGCTCCTTTTGCTCAGCTGTGGTTGTTAGGCCTCCCCTGCTGCCTGCACGGCTGCTCCTTCCTCATACTCAGTGACATTACCAAAAAAATGAGCGAAGCGAAGTGGTCTCATTCCTTTTCCTTGCAGTTTGATAGAACCCTTTTGCCATCCTCTTCCTTTCCTAACAGCTGGGACTGTTATTTCTCCTCCACTCTCAGAGACGCTGCTGGGAGAAAACAGCTCTGTCAAATATATAACTAAGGAACCCTTAACTGGTTTTCTTCCCCTTAAATGACTGGGAGATGGCAATTTACAGGCTTGGATACATTTTAAGAGCTGATCCTGCTGGCACAGTAAGGAGACTCTGTTCACAGCAGTTCACTTTCCTTTGTGAGACTGATACGGGAATCCTAAAGCCACCCTAGAATTGTCTTCTTAACTGGAAAATCAGTGCATACTGGAGCCAGGCCTCTTTCTCTGTTTTCACCCACCCAAAAAACCCATTCCCATCAATGTAGACCTAGTGGGTGCTTTGGGCGGTGGAGTCTCTGCAGCCAGCAGCTGCTCTGTGCATGTTCCCAACTGCGTAAACAAGAGCAGACTCAGACACAGAAGAGGGAACTCGCACAGCATTGAGTGCATTGCATATGTGGCTGAGACCCTGCTACGTGTACGAGAAATTGCTTAAATTCCTTGAGACTTTTTAGGCGTTCCTCTGTGTCTTTAAGTTAAAGAATGCTGGGCCTGTGATGCTTTGCAGCGGGCGGCAGCAGCGATTCCTGGCAAGTGCAGGCTGACAGGAGGAGTTTGTTCACATTCAGGGGCAGGATGTGGTGCAGTTACTGTGTAGCAGTTCAGACACCCCTCAATTTCTGTATCAGTATTTCATGTGAAGGAAAGAGGTCTGCACATCGCCAGCCTCCAGATACAAACTGTGAATTATCTAGTGGCAATTCCAAAGAAAAGAAGTCTTTTTACAAGGCACAGTTAAGAATTTTATGGCGTATACAGAGTATTAAAGTTGATCATGAAGCAGGTTTTGTACTGTAGCTGGTCTGTAAACTGACCTTTTAGTACTGTACATGTGCAGCTGTAACTTTCACTAAAGTGAGAGAAGAGGTGGCCTCAGAAATGTTACAGATAGGTGTCTTACTGACGAAACGTTTTACCTGCATTCATGTTAAAGTCATAAGCTTATGTATCGTGAATAAACCCTCCTTATTACTGCCAACTCATTTTCTAAGGATAAAAAAAAATACAGTAATTCAAATTGCTTTGCTGCGTTTTATTAAGAATGGAGAATAAATGAGCTGGGTCTCTGTGTGTCACTGACAGGAAACTTTAGTTTTGTTTTGACTTTTGCGTGTTTTAACTGCAGGCCACAAACCCTCAAACTAACTGCAGACAGCCCAAAGCTGATGTTACAGAAGCAGCAACCTTTCACAGAGCAGCTCTGGGTTAAAATAAAATAGAAAGTAATTTCTTCCATAATGACACACTCAAGTTTGGAAAAATAATCCAAATACTTGAATTACAAGACACAAATTGCTTAAGTCAAAGATGTTATCACTAAAGAATATAAAATTCTGTAACGTTTTACTGGAATTAGCATATTTCTGCAAAAAAAAAAACCAACAAACTTGTGTTTTTTTGGATGTGAGGATGTGAGATGCACAGCTTTCCTGGCACGTGCACTGTTTACCAATGTTAAAAAACTCCTCCCCTTCCTGAGGCCTCACATGAGAGCCAGTCTGCACTAGAGGGTTTAGCCCATAGCCCTGTAATTTAATGGCTGCATTTTTATATGCATTTTCTGTGCATGCATGCACTGATAGATTTGACTTGTTGCCGTAATAGGAGGCATTAGAAAAGCAAGAACTTCCTACTGCATCCATCCCAGTTTGCCTCTTGCTGAGCTGGTGGTGGAGGAGCTGGTGGCATCAGAGCCTTGGAGTCTTTACCTGTTGGCTCTGGGTGGGCCCAGTTCCTCAGAACATCAAATGTGTGTTAAGTAGAAACAAACGTAATTTAAAAGCATTATTTATGCATTTATTGCAGACAAATAAGGCTGTTCAGTATAAAAAAATATTTAGAAAAGACGTGATAAGGTGGTTCTCCCCCCCACTCCCCTTTAACCCACGTATGTTGCTCTCCTCTCTCAGGTGACAGCATTTCCCAAGGAGAAGCTGATGACCTGTTGAAGCGCACCCCATCTGACATGGGCAGACGGCCCAGCTCGGTTGACACAGTGGCAACAGAGCCCTGGCTGCGCCCAGGGACGTCAAAGTTGCTCCAGAAGCTGCCGGCTGAGCAGAGCCCAGCGAAGCCGTCACCCAAGACCACGCTGCCCCTTGGCTGGCACGGCCTCTCCACCGCGCACGGGTGACCAGAGCCACCGCGGGGCCCTGGTACTTTCCAGGGTCTCTCCTCGGGATCGGTCCCCTCTATGTATGTTGTGTGGAACTGTACGTGTAACTTAAAATAGCAATAACGAGGTAACAGGAGCTGCAGCATAACGGAGCCGTAGAGCAGGGATGTTTTTTTATCACCTGATGTGGAGGCGCTTGGCATTTTTTGCACTTTTTATACAAGTTTCAGCCTCAGAGCTGGACTTACCACTAAAAACTGTGTGTGTGTGTGTATTTGAATTTGATATTAAATCAAAGTTTATTTTTAGTTTTGTTTATAGGACACTCCGAAATGGCCGGGAAATAGAGTAACCCGACAGCAGGGGTGCGTTTTAAGCTTTTACCAAAAGAGTAACTTAGAGAAGGGCATTTGCTTTTCATACAGTGATGAGTGCTATCCTGCATGAAAGCTTAGCAAACAGTTTTGTGGGAAAACGACTATTACCAATGTCTCTTCTGTTCCCTAACCAGCTCTGTGCTGCAAATACAGATATTATTGCATATATTTAATTTATGGTTCTGATTTGAGAGTTAATAAATTATTTTGTTACTAAAAAAAATGTGAAAGCAGACTTCAGTTTAATTGATCACTTGCTTCAGCTTTCTCTGCATTCAGCTGGAGGCAATTTTTCTGTTTGCCTTCCGAAAGTTGAACTGAAGAGAGGTACAGGAGAGAGTCATGATGACACAGGAGCTCAGTTTTGAGTGAACCAAAACTAACAGCCATTAAGCCCTTTCCACATAAGCAATAAATAACATAAGGCAGGAGGTCGTGCTGTAAAAAAAAGTTATTACCAAATAGGAGTAACCAACAGAACAAGCTGGTAAGGTTTAAAACAAACCAACCCCAAACCACCACCCCAAACTACCAAACTTTCTAGATAATCTATTGTACTCGCTGCCAGTGAATGCTGAATCTTAAACACAGACATTTAAAAAGGAATGGCTGTTAAAGAGTGCTCTGGGCAACGGTGTCAGGAACACCTTGGTAACACCCTGTACTTTAGGAATTAGTTCTGATCGCTGTCAATCAGACAAGAAAGACCTCAGGTCTGGCCTAGGACAGAGGCTTAAGATTTTAAACATTATACAACAAACAGAAAAAAAAACCAGCCCAAGAGGAAAGGCTGTACAGTTACAATGAATTAAAATAACCTCACTTCTCCCCCTTCCAACTTTGATAAATGCCCTTTGCTTTTGCTCCACCCCAATTAACATCACCAGAAAAGTCCTAGGCATGGGTCATGCCCTCTAATTCCTTCCACTGGCTTTCCCATAGCCATTTCTTTGAAGTACCTATGCTTATTTTTGGAGCCTGCAGTGAATGGCTACAGGGAGATTCATTCTGCTGTGAGATGAGGCTCCCTCTGGGGTTTTGTGAGCACATGATGGGGAACAACCCACTCCCAATTCCACTTTTCCTCACAGAATCAGAGACAGGGACAAGGCTGAGCTGACTGATGGATTCCAAGGCAGGAGTCTGGCGAACTGCTGCATTCCCAGCCCTTCTTACCCATCCAGTCTGTTTTTTATTAATATTTTAATCCCCAGATAGCAAAATGCAGTAATTGAGTTTCTGTCTGCACAGCACTACAGGGTTCATTTGACTATGTACATCTGACGTGTACATTTATTCTTCCTTTGTTGTCTTCTTGAACGTACCCTTCTTTTTCACCCAGGATTTTCCTAACAGAAGACATCTCCCAGTCAGCCCAAGGGCACCCACTTCTGCCCCCAAGGGCTGGGGTTTGTTCCTTTGAAACGAGAGCGTGAGAGGCAAAGGAAACTAAAACAGGGAGCTGGGGATTACACGGGTTTTGATTGCACTGATGAAAGAGTTCCAAAAACTTTATTGACCTATAACCCGATTAGAATATGCCAGATGAGAACCAAATATTGTACAGAAAGTTGTACAGAATTTTTTTACATAGAAAACTTTACATATCTGTACCATATACATTTTGTCCATCTGAAAAAAATTTCTACATCCATTGTAATACAGAATGCTTGACAATCTTCTCTTTTAACCATCAGAGCACAATTCACAGTATGAATACATTTCCAATAAATTTAACCATCCCCAAACCATGCCAGATTTATTACTGCAATATATTCAACATTAAATTCTGTACATAAGAGTGAAATCTACATCAAACAGAAAACATCTGACAGCAGACACAACCTAGACTTGTTTGCAGCGATTCAAGTTCCAGTCCTTGAAGGATCCTCATTTCAATGGCTCGTTACATTTAAAAGCCCTAAACCGAGTATGTTACAGGTAGTTACGTCAGTCGTGAGATTTCTACCTCTCTTCTTGACAGGAGTCAGCAACACAAACTGAACTGACTGGGCTACAACGAAACCAAAAACAGGAAAAAAAAAAAGAAAAAAAAAACAACGCAAAAAAAGAAACCCAAACTTCTAGTGCATTTGGTAAACCATGGAGTGTTATGGGTTTTCAGCAACTCAATGGTACAGAAATAAAACAATTCAGGAAGAACTGTATAGTGTTAAAGAGTTTATATTACAGACCTGCATCTCTGTACATTTTTCACAGAAGGATGATTTCCAACGTCTCAGACAGCCTGAGTGTGCAAAAATCTTAGAATATCAGACATAGTTGCTAAATATCTTTTACCATGAACAATAATCTCCATTTTCTTTTCACTATAAACATTTTATCCTTCAAAATACAGCTCTCCTGAGTTGTACTTCTTGCAGAAGCTCAAACCTTTACATATACAGTTCTTTGGGAACACTTTCCTTTCACACCCGCCATCCACATCTGTTGCTGTCCAGGACAGTGAAGGACACTGCAGCCCGTGCTGACAGAGGACTGTGCTAAAAACCAGCTCAGCGTGAGCCAGGTCAGAGAAACCGAGAAGAGAGAATCCATCAGGAAATAAAGGGACGGGAGCATTGCAAGCCTTAATTACAGTTTAAGCATCCGTACCGTTAACCCTTCGATACGCATCGCCAGACAGAGAAACCATTTCTATGGAGATCCAGACAGAACGGCTCAGCTACCTGCTCCTTCCATTCAGCTGAGGAATGGAAACTTCTGAAGGGAGCAATGCTCAGTCACTATCTGCTACTGCTTGCCGACTCCAGACTCTTGTTCTGGTGGTTGGGATATTTGGAAAACCACGCCAATCCGCAGGAAAAACCTTCGTAGGACAGCTCGAAGTTCGGGAATAAGGTCAAACTGCATAATTTCACACAACAGCGGGTAATAGAATGAGGCGTGAGCCTTGAACTGAGGAGAAAACAAACAGAGGAAATTATTCTAGTACACATCAACACACCTCAGAAAGTGCGCTGCCAGTGAAGAATTTTAAACACTTCCCCAAGTCAAGGTAAGAAACCCACACAGTGAGAAGCTGAAACATCTTTGCAACTGAAGCTGGCTCATTCTTCAAAAGGAAGAACTTTCCTATTACCAGATTTTTGCTGTAGTTAGCCTCCCTTACTTAGTATCTCAGCCAAGTTTTGTTAGAAATAGAGGGAGATCTAAATAGGGATTTATTTACTGCAGAATTGCTTTGGTGAAGGTCACGGTCATCTACGTGTAGCACTGGAGGCAGAAACGGGAGTAACTTCTCTGAATAAAACATCAGCCACTAATCCTCTTCCTCAGCAGCAGAGGGGTAAAAGCAATTTAACACGCACTTCTAGAGGATTTTAGCATCTTTTACATTTTCTCAGACACATTTTATCACTCACTGCATTACTGTCAGTATCTGACAAGTGCAGTTTTAACGTGCGTTTCCTCAACAAAGGGTCTACAGGAGCAGCAGGGGCCTTTAAAGTCACGTATGTAACTGTGTGTGAAGAACCAGTCTGGAACTACTTCTTACCTGCAAATGTCTTAAATACCCTTCCTAACACTTACCCTTTCATCACTTATCTTCAGGACTTTAGTCAAAAATAAGAGTAACAGATTGGTCCAGGCTTCCCGATGACTTTCTGATGTAAGAGTGAGGAAATAGCTCAGAGCCTCACTACAGACGCTGGAGAGAAAAGACAAAAAACTGGTAACTAGCTTTTATTTTAAGCTGTACTGCAGAGAGGGAGCTTTGGCTTTGCAACTGCACCAGTGCAGAGCCCTGGTGCAGAATAGCATCATTTTATGAAAGCCTGTCTGATCGGTAACAGAAAGCAGTGATTTGGTTCAGCTCGGAACCAACGGCCCAGGCCTGCAGTATGAAATATGCTGATAAAACATCATCATCGCGCTGTTTGTGTGTGTGTTTGAAGTGTATCGAGTGCTCTCTGACAGGTATTAAAATGCACCTGAAAAAATGATATGTAGACTTCAAAAATTAATCTCATGCTGATGTAACCAGGTAGTTTACAGCTCTGCTCCTCGGTCTATAAACCTTAAAATACATTCACTGTATTACTGCCGTGGTTTTAAGCCCTCTGTTATTCCAACGCTTGCTTGAACAACTTTCTAAACTAGAAATGTTCAAGTGAACCTCAGTATTCACAGTAACAAATAACCAAAAAGCCACAAGCTTCTTCTGTATGCCCATAAGCTCCTCAAGCCTAGTGCTCATTTCTGCAGATGAGAGCAAACAGCATCAAGTCCCTAAAATACCTAAGGTCATTGAAAGAAAAAAAAAAAAGGCAGGGTTTAGGTGATATTTGCTTCTCTTTTTAAAGAGGAGCTCTAACAATCCTAATAACATGCTACAAAACAAGGTGACAAAACCTTTGTTCTCTGCTGCAGATGTAATGAGAACAAAAAGCAGCGGCAGCATTAGTAGCTGGAGGCACAGCTCTCTCCACACAGCGTAACAACTCGGCATTAGCTGTGACCACCACCATGCTGCATTAGCTCCAGGAGGTTCACTGCAAATAGAAGCAGTTTATCCTTTTAAATAAACGCTCAGAATCAGAAATAACATCAACAGGTTCAACTACATGGACCTTACTTTAGTAGCCTTTGCTGGACTTCCTCCCATGCACTGGTGCGGCTTTCATCCATGTACATCCGGAACAGGATGCGCAGCCCGCAGGCAAGGCTGCTGGTCTCCTGCTTCAGAAGATTTGGCTTTGATTTGCCTTTGAAACCTGGAAAAATGCCAAGCACCCATTTGGATTTTTGTTTCATCTGATGTTTTTCCTTACAGCCCCCCACTTCTCCTTCTAAGCATCTTCTGCACGTGGACAGTTAGAAGAACCACCTTGTGCAATGAATTTCTCACAACACAAGACTATTGCTAAAAACTACCCTATGTATATACACACCATAATTGTGCTTGGCACCCATTTTTAAATAAGCTTCCAAGGAGATGTGAAACCTGGGTGTAGGATAAAAGTGCATCCTAAGCACCTGAATAACAGACCATTTTGCCTCAATCATCTGTCTGCAGCATATACTGTTTCATTGCTTGTTTCTGAGAAGATGTCTACCATACTACTGTTTCATAAGCTGTTACTGTATAATTAAACTCAGTTTGCTGGTGGAGGTCCATGCTAGCAGAAAACACACCCCTAAATATTGACACTACCTCACTCCAGCTGAAGTGGCTCTGTGCATGCATACGTCAATGCACAAACCAGCTTGCTGCACGTCCACAGTATGCATTCACCATTAAAAATGTACCTAACTTTGGTGCAAGGAACAGATTAAACACAATGCTACAGAGTCCGTCTTCCATCTGTTTCCGAAAATGACATGTTTCACTTACACACTGCTAGGTAAAACAACCCCTTTAAGTTTCTGGGTTTTGTGCCTGCAGCGTCCAAGCACGGGACTCACACCTACAGCCAGGGATCAGCTTGGCAGCAGTAACCCAATGAAACCTTAAATTTTAGGAAACGTTAAGAGATATCTGGGAGGGGAGGCCACCTTCCCTTAGGGATTCTAGGGTCATAAAGCTACAGCCTGATATTCAGTATTACCAGAGTACTTTTGAGCTATTTTTGGGTCAATTCAAAGCACAGTAACGCATTCTCACAAAACCTCTCTCCAAGGCGATGGACTCACCTGCTTTCCAGAGAGCTGTTCTTTGCTCGTTGTTGGAGTTAAACGCTTTAGCAAATCTGTGAGATTCCAGCAGACAATCGAGAAGTTTGAAAAGCTGCTGTGATGTTAGGAAACGGTACATCCCTTGATCTTGTGTATCCACATGGACATCAAAGTCCACTGCATCTCTCTATTAAAAAAAAAAAAAAGAGATTTCTAGTAAAAATTCACAGTTGTTTTCAGCAAGCTTCTGTGATAACTCAATCATGCCCTGTTTTCATCTATACTTGTATTTAAACTTAAAACTGCACTAAAAGTTGTATCCACATCCCAGTTACATAAATACCTTTGAAAAATACACGTTTTAATCTCCATAGTGTGCTGTCCCAGCACAGCAAATGCAATTTAATGCAAGATGTAAAAGATGTCAACAGTCTGCTCCAAGTTCTCAAGCGCTTCCAGAAATTGTAAATTAGAAGATGTTACAGGAGTTTCTGGAACTTCATCCACTCGAGAGACACCCATCAGTTCTACTCACTTGTGCTGCTGCCAGATTCTCCGCATCCTCCTTTTTGCTGGTTGCTGGGAAGAACACAATATTGTCGATAGTCTGAATGAGTTCCAGTTGTACAACACACTTGATCAAAAGAGCAGCAAATAACTTCTGTTCTGGAAATTCTTTAAAGGAAAGAAAAAGAAAATTGCTTCTTAACTAAGGATCTGCAATACTTTTTTTTTTCTTGAGCTCTTTGGGGGTAAGTTGAAGAACAGCTTAACTTCAAGCAGATTCATAAACCACACCTGGAATCCCCCCATCTAAATTACTCTTGTAAAAACAGGACATGTTAACAACTGACAGGTTTTAAAAAACTATTTTCTAACTTTAAAATCACCTTGTCACATATTGGGCAAATACTCAGTGCTACCTAAAAGTCACCAAAATTGGTGACCTTGTTGTTAGCATCAGAACAATGGCAGCAACCAGAGGCTGAGCCTGGCCACAGGCAGAGGCGGCTGAGGACAGGACCGGTACCATCGATGCTTGTTTGTACTCAAGGCAGGTACTCACCACCAGACGTGAGCATTTTAGGCACCAATACATAACTTTCCACAGGTATCTTAAGGAATTGGCATATTCTCCTCAAATCAGTCTAAATACACCTTTTTTTCCCTAGCTATTGCTTCTGTTACATCCTGCGCAGAAAGAACTTTGCTCTTAAGAAAAAAGAAATCACTCATTACACAGCATTATAAGGAAAGGACTATTTTTAATAGTTTGCTTTGGGTAAACAGCCTGCATCATGTTTCTGAAGTTACAGCTTGGGCTGTAACTACAGATTTCAAACAACTGCTAATTACTACTTTTAACCGATACAAAGTGCCAAATCACCACAAAACACGCACTTGCTGTTGGCCTGGCTTTATTCATTTCTTCACCTCCTGCGGACCCTGCGCTGGGCTGATATGGACGGCCATCGGAAGATCTAGGCTGAAAGGAATCGTGAATATCTACTGACTTCTGTGAGATTGTGTCCTGAAAAGCAAGCCAAAAAAGTCAGTTTACAGACAACTTTTATGAGCCAATTGTCAATGGTGGTGTGCTCTTCTTCTACACTGCACTTCTCCATTCGCTTCAGTGTTACTGGTTATTGGCATTCAGGAAAGATGTACTAAAAAGATGACCTGCTAAGAAAGAATTGAGAATTTAACAAGCAACAAATACTAATTCTCAGCAGCAGCAAAGTAACTACAGGGCTGCTACTTGTAGGCAAACCTAAATTTTACATCAGTTTATTCAATCAGTGCTAAGAAATTTGATGGCTATACATATATTCTACTTTAAACACTGATGTTTAAGTTCTTATTAGTAGAGAAAATTTTAAGGAAAAAGAAATGAATCTAACTGGCAATATTTTCACCTCCAGGATTTTCTCATTCTGCCAATATATCAAAGAGAATATTTAGCAAAATTTTGGCTAATTAGCTAAATTTATTTACTTGTTTATTTATTTACTTAGCAAAAAATCCCATGCCTCAAACCAGAAAACAACTCAAACTGTAAATAAAGTGTTACCAGGCACAGGACATTACCGAAAACACACCCAGATAATGACCTACAGCCAACTTCTGGAAGCCAACTTTGAATGCTGCAAACAAACACGTACTTCTCTTCCTCAATTAATTCCTTGCCATTTTTAAGCATTAAGTAACACTTTTACTTGAAAACGTTTTTCCCAGTTAATCAAAACTGAAAACTGGGTTTAAACTAAGTATACTTTTCACTTATTCTACATCACAACATATTCGTAGTAACTCCTGCAAGCTTTTGAAATATTTTTTATTTCAGCAGCTTACCAGTTTTTCTTTAGCATCAGAGGGAGATCCAGAGCCAAACTCCCCACCAGCTGGTCGCCAAGTCAGCAGCCTTCAAAACACAAAACCAGCACAAAATTTACTAAGTTTGAAATACAAATCAGAACCAACACTCTGTAAAAAGTCCACTTCAATATGGTGGGGTTTTTGTTTAATTTAGGTTAATGGAAGCCATTAATTAGATACTTCCATAAATTAATAAACTAAATTTAGCTTTAAGTATACAATTTAGATTTTCAATATGTGGGAAAGAATAAGTACTGTGTTTCTGAACTTCAGTGTTTCTCTCAATTGCCTTGGACGGACAAGTGGCTTATGTGGAGGTGGATTATTTTTCTCAAAAACACTGGAACTGGCTTTATGCAGCACTCCTGTACCCTTACTGGGCCTTGTTCTCTCACACCGCCTTAAACTTTACCTTGAATAAGGAATGACTCTTCCCCAAGCCAAACCAGCATGAACGTCTGGAGGTGTTTCGTATTCTCCGTTTGCGATATGCTCCAGCATTGTGGTCCTCTTTCCACTTAGGATTCAACATTTCTACTTAAGATTCATCACTGCTACAAAGCCGCTGACAATACTTCTGATCTCATCCCAATAGCACATTGTTGCCTTGAGGATCTTCACCTTAGGCACTAAAAACTTTCTACATTAATTATAACTTATTGAGGCTGCCAAGGATCCACGGAAAGGAGATTAAATAACCTAAGTAGTACCATCACCTCATGTTCTATCAAATCTATTGCTACAAAGTAAGATTAAGGTTATTTGTCACTGTTAAGGTCTCAAACTATTTAGCCTTGATCTGTGTGAGGCAACATTCATGTCAAAAGCATATCCTAAGTGAGATCTGTGCCATTATGTTAAGGATCCTAAACAACTACAGACCATACAACTAAAGAGACAAATCTGAGATAAGAAAAGATAAAATCTTGAAGTAGTTAAGGAGACAATAAATAATTTAAAGTAGAGCAAACAACTGAATTGATTCTTGAAAGCTACCAGGACACAAATTGTAGATTATTCTGGATTAGAGGCTGTTAAATACAGTGTAATTTGTTTTGGGCTATAAAGTCTTCAACTTCCATCTGCCAAAGGCAGTATTGGAATAATGAGCCAGCAAAGGCCAGATCATTGTAATCTGTGCAAGAAGCCAACTCTAACTCTTCAATTCCCTGAGGACAAAAAGGGATTCACCCTGGCTTTCTCAGCGCCAGTGAGCCAACACTGGCTTTCACGAAGCTTCAGAAAATTTCAATTAAGGAAATTATGAACAGAATAGAAATTAAATAAAGAACAATAATCAAAGAAACAGGACCAGAGGCAATGGGCACTGAAACACAGGAGATTTCCTCTGAACATCAGGAAACACTTTTCCACTGTGAGGGTGATCAAGCACTGGCACAGGTTGCCCCGGGAGGCTGTTGAGCTTCTCTCCTGTCAGATGTTCAAAAGCCAAGACATGGTCCTGGAGAAACTGCTCTGGGTGGCCCTGCCTGACCAGAGGGGTCAGACCAGATAAGCTCCAGAGCCCCTTCCAACCTCGACCATTCTGTGCGATTGTGTCAGTATCTTCAGCTATTAACACCTCAGTGATGGATGGAAGGTGGCTGGGTCACCATCCCTGGAGGTGTATATGTTGAGCTCAGGGACTTGGTCTAGTGGCAGACTTTGGGCTGGTTTGGTGGTTGGACTCGATGATCTTAAAGGTCTTTTCCAACCAAAACCGTTCTATGACTATGATTTCTGTGGAAGCCTGGTAGGAGTACAGTTTGGGCCTTTCTAGTAAGTGATCCCTGCTGAAACTGGTAGGCGAGTAAATAATCTAGTACTAAGTTTTCTAAACAAGGCAATGATATGATCATCTGTCTTTGCAAAAAGGTAACTTTCTAAGAGCCAGCAGAGGCTCGAACTGCAGCTATCAACTCCTGCAGCCAATGCTACAACTCTTAAACTGGAGTTACACAATACCTGGAAGATGTTTTATAGCAATACTAAAAAAAAATAGATGTGATCCTACCTGATCACGTTAATAAAAACCTCTGCCAGAAGACACATTGCACTCCAGAGATTCATAACATCTGACTACTTCAAGACAATTAACAGTAAAGCACTTGCCCATAAAACTTTCAAATACACCACTGTGCAATTTGTCTCTGCCTTCACTTCAACGTTAACTACTGGATCACTTCCAGACATGGAAAAACAAAGGTAAAAGAAGCATTTGTTGCCTTCTCTAAATACACACAGAAAAAGAACCAGATTCCACAAAGAGAGAGAAAAAAAGAGCAGCTGTACAGAAGGAGAAAGAAGTATCCTCCTAGGGCTCAGAAAGAGAAGGAAGAAACCACAAGTACAAAGTCTCCATTAAAAATCTGAACAAATACCTGTATAACATTACCACAATTTTTTCTTACCCATCTAAAAAGCTTCAACTTTAATCAAGTGTGGTTAAAGTGAAAACATTTTTGAGCAGTTTTGTGTCACCCAACAACTGTTTGGAAAAGAGCAGGCGTACGTTCACCACTGGTCGCGTATGCTGAAGGGATTATTCATGTATAAACTCCGAGTAAGATTTACTCTACCCTGTTGAAGTTGGGAACCTCCCAGAAATACAAGGAGGAATAATATAATGAAGTTATCAAAAATGGCACAGAAAGATTAAAAAAGGACATGGGAAGTAAAGAATGGAAATTTGGAAGGAGTTAGGTACCCTCCTAGGAGAAATAACCCATTTGAAAAGCAGAAGTGCCATAAACATCAAAGGGAATCATGCACGTATTTAAATCAGATATAGCTAAAGGCAACAAGAGTAATTAGAATGCGTCTAAAGATGAAGATATCCAAAATGCTACTCTAGAAGGGTTTCTAATATTAAACTGTAAGAATACCCAGACACCTATAAGTTTTGATCATATGTGGAAACCAAAGCAAAAGTTCTGCTAGCGAGTATTCACTTCAGAATCTTTCCAAGTATGAGATACAGCACCTTAGGGCTAATTCAACTGTACTTTTACATCCAGAAATCTGGTTTCAAATTTTATTTTTGACAGTTACCAAAATGCAAAAAAATTCAAACCAACCCCAAACCAAATCAAACCAACCCAAAACCCAAACAAAAAGCAACCTTGCTAGCTTAGTATTACTTTTTACATGCAGTTAATTTATACCTGTTCATGTAGAAAAGCAGGTGAGGTAGTGGCATATAGATTAACTTATCTTTTAAGCATGAGTGAAGCTCTCTTTACAGTGCTTTCTGATACATAACTTTAAAATTAAGGAAAGACTGACATGCAGAAGGTTTTGTTTTGCATCAGTTTTCTTCGAGGTGATACCCAGAAGCAAATGCTATCAACCAAGTGACAGATATAGGACAAGTACAAATGCAACAGTTCAAAATTATGACTATGATTTGAAAATAAGCAGTGTTTCATCTCAGTATGGGGAGGGCAGAGGAAAAAACCTTTGGTATAATGCTGGAAGTGATTTCTTGTTATTCTGCTCTGTAACATACAACATACTACACAGAATAGTACAGCCCTGTTCCAAAAAACTTCGCAGAGTTATAACATGAAGGGAATGATAGTTACCAAATATGCAAGATAATTTTCATAAAAGGATCAGGATTCATAGAAACGTATGATGGAAGTTAATCTTCAACCACAGAGACTTACCTCTGTACGACTGTTGCAGTATTTCAGCTAGTATTTTGCGGAAAAAACTTCATATGTAATTACAAAATGTAAAGTCTGCCTATCAATAGCATTCTTCTATTACAAAACAAAAAAACAACCGAAAAAATCAGACAGTACTTCTAAAAAATCCAACACTTTAAAATTGAATGAAGTTACAGTTTGGGTTTTGTTTTTTTTTTGCTTATCTCTCATAAAGTCTTTCTAGTTTTTAATCAGTTTCTCATTTGCAACACAGAAGAATCATATCTAGCGCCTATTTTATCACGATGTTCCAAGAAAGATGGCTTCTGTTTAGTCCACCATTGACTAAAAAGCTTGACAAAGCGTAACTGTAACAGCTTTTTTGTTCACCCCACCTATATGATATCTAACAGTTTGAAAGCAGCTAAATTATTTTACAAAGTATAAATTTTAAGAGTCTTCTTACGCATTAGGGATTGTAGTTTTGAAAATATCCAGCATGCAAGTGCAAGTTTTGTCCCAGATTTCTAGGGTAAATTTTTCACCATTTAGGATGACAACGTTCTCCAAGCAGTTTGTGCCAGACCGTGCCAGTTGTTCATTGTCTGGAAGAGACAAACAGTGCATTTGTTTATTCACACTCAACACAGTGAAATGTTAACATGGTTTAACATAATTTGGTCCAGTCCTACCTTGCTGCACACACCAGTACAGCTGTGCAAATATATCATCCAAAAGCACATCGCTAAGTACTTCTAAATACTGTGTGAATACATCACATATTGCATAAAGTGCGTGGTTGCAAGTAGTTGTCATCCACTCAGCTTTCTAGGAAGGAAGGGAAAAACCCGTTATTACTTTGTTTAAGGTAAAACTTTTAGGATATGCATCCCTGAAGATAGACTGATATATATATACTTTACTCAATTTGAATTGCTTCACAGTGATATGCAATCCATTTCTGTATCTCAAAACACCCAAAACTTGGGAGCCCCAACTTTTGTTTTGCTAACTATCAGGTTTAAAAAACTACAGAAACAAACAGTGATTCTTAGAGACCAGATTATAGGACTGTCAAGTACTTACTATCATATGAGACACTGAGTTTGAAGTTAAACTCAGTATCTACCCTAACTCAATAGTTTAACACTAAGCTATGTTTTCTGAGTATCTTCTAAATATTTTCCAAGGAATAAAGATGAATAAAGTGAGACATGTCCCTCTACAAAAAGTCAGACAAAGACTTCCAAACAGCTGACAGTTTTGATCAAACTTCTAATAGTAATACTTTACATATAATTTATGTTGATAAACCCAATTCTGTTTAACTTCCTTGTCAGGACAGTACCTGTTCTTGGTTTGGCAGGTCAAAGCCTGTTTGGCTGGTCAAAAGGGTGCAGTGAAAGCACAGTGCTGGGTTTTTTGGTTGAGGTCTTTTTGTTTCCTTTTCTTTTTCCCTAGCCATCAAAAGGTCTGAATTAGCCAAACTTATGTTCTTTTAACTGTGATCACACTGCTGATAACAAGCCTCATTCCATTGAGCTTGTTGCCATGAAATGATGTATCAGATTCAAGACCTGATGTGTAAAGGCTGCAGTTCTTCTTACAAACCCAAAATACATTGCATTTTATGCTATTCCTCTATCGTTCATAGTGTAAACTACTAGTACTTTTACACAGATGGCTCAAAAAATGACAAAAGTGACAATATCTCTAACTGAATGCTAATAAAACAAAATAAGACTACTGGAACCGCAGATCAATCAAGCAAGTTTTGAGGTTTGCCTTACATTACTTGATAAGCTATATTACTAATCAGGTTTTCTACTGTAGCTATAGATCTCATGTAAATTCTCTTCCCCCACTTTTTTCACCTCAGTCTGCTGTTCTGGCAGCTTCATGTTGTCAAATATCCTAAAGACAATCCGAAATAAATCTTGCCACCAGTGTTTTTCGTAAGTATGGCCATATGTCTTCATGATTTCAAACATTACAGTTAAGCCCCTGAAATGAAGAAAGAACAACATATATTAAGGGTTATATAAAGATACACACTAGACCAAGTATGTCCAACTGCAACTGCAATAACCAACTCAAATACTGTTATGAACATTACACACTGATCTGGTAAATGTGTACATAAGTTACATTAGCATCCTAAAATTAAACAGAAAATCAATTTGTCTAGAAAGCTCTTAAAAGTCACAGGCAATAATCAGAAAATACTTTTGAGAACTGTGTTAATTTCAAATAAAAATAGGAAAACAATTTCTTTACAAAAGACCATAAAAATGAAGGAATAAGTATTTCCAGGTAAGAAACAGAAGTCTAGAAATGAGTATTAGTCTTCACTGGCTATGAAGGAAGTCCAGATGCACAGCTCACATGTAAATGTATAAATTTCAAGTGATTTGTAATGAAAAAGTAATACCTATCTATTTATCATAATGCATTCACAACCACGTAACATTATTTATTATAACAGAAGATAAAAATTTCACATGTAAAGAACATAAGCCTAATTTCTATATTCCAACATCTATGTCAAAGGTGTTTTCAAAAAGCTTGTCGCTCCCACAGTGAGACTGCCTAAATAAAATGCGTAAGTCATTTTAGACTGGCTACATTTACTAAGAGAGTTGTTTCTGTTTTAAAAGTGTAAAGTAAGCCTTTTAAAATTTGAATTACAAATACTGATTGTTACCTGGTTCTTACATCTAATTTGCATCTATTGATGATACAGGACAACTCAAACAGAATTGGGAACCATCCTCGTACCCACACTCTGTCTTCAGGAGCTACATTCATATCATCACTTGTGTATTCCTTGAATGCCTTTGGAAGCAAACACAGGGTTACACAGAGTCGTAAGAGTTAAGGTTTTTTCAAAATAAAACACGATTTGGACTGGAAATAACAATCTCTGCTGTACTAGTATTACACCTTGATACATCAGCTGAGCTGGCAATCAAAATAATAATACATGCATTTCAAAGTAATGCTTAGTATACTATGGAAAAAAACCTAAAGAAATAAATGAGATGATACATTCAAACATTAGTTTTTGCTTGCAGTTCAGTCTGAGTCTCTTATGCTCTTTTTATAGAGACAGCACTGAAAAATGAGGATCTACCATAACATTTTGAGGAAGTCAAGCATTTTTTCTTATGCCGTTATCCGTTCTTCACAGCATTTCTCAGTAGAGAACAGATCCCGAGATATGTTGGTTTTCAGTGGCTCTCAGGAAAGCCAGCCACCAGCTGAACTGGGGCGGGGGTAGTGGAGGCAGGCAGAGGGAATTAAAAAAACAACCTAAAAATGTTGATACTTTCAAAGCTTGTGGCATTTTATACCCCTATTACTTCTGAATAAAGTACATTTCTCATTAACCTCTGAAACATGAAGGAAAGCCAGTAAGGTTAGCGCAAGTAATTTTTTCTTTATAAAGAGAGGTTCTTGATTAAAGCACTTAGAATTTAGTTAATACAGACTATACCTGAGGTCTATCAGATACATATTTTGCACAGTGGCGAATGAGGCGGATCGCTTCCATACTAGTATCTGGAAATGCTGCATTGCAGGCAAATTCAGACAAGCACTTCACTGCATCCTGGAAAGAATCTATGGTTGCTGGGAAGTGTTTTTCAAATACAATTGCTGGGAGAAAAGTGTGAACAGGAAGGAAAAAAAAGAAGTGTCATGCTTTAAAGTCTATTAATTCTAATATGAACTGACTGTAACAGAAATAATGAGAAACTGGTTCATTGACTGGTGCTATCAAATCCTTGAGTATTAATAACAGCTAAAAAATAAATGCTCAACCAAAAAAAATCACCCAGAGGACATTCTCTCTTGATAGTAAATAAGCATCTGAAATAAATAAAGGTAGCACCTAGTCTAAAGGCAGGAAATTTTACAGTAAGCAAGAACAGAGCAGTAGGCTTACTCCTTAACTGTGTGATCAGAGCTTAAGAGGGCTACATAAAGCACTGAGTTTCATTTATAAAAGGACTTTTTCCAGCAATGTGGTCCTGCTGCCTTGGCTTTAAATAGTCACTTTGGAGGGAAAAAAACCCCAGCATTCTCCATCAGTGCTGAAAAAGTTTTAGGAACTTGCAGAGGTTGAGACAGAGTAAGAGATCCCTTATGGGACTTGAAGCCTGAGATCTAAACTAGAATGGAAACAAAACAAAACAAAACCCCATAGTCCTGCCTGGCTCAGCACTTTCTCCTAAACAGGGCAATACACAATCACAATTCAGAAACAAGGGAAAACAGAAGAAAACAAGGACATAATTGTAAAATGACTACGCTACTTTTCTGGGGAGGCAGGGGGAATTCTTTGCTTACACATAAAGTAAATAATCTAATGCTCAGCTTGTTTTACTACAGGATGGTACAAACAGATTTTTTTTTAAAGGCATGAAAGAAGACAGATGACAATAATCTTACTGAATTATCTGCCTTAAGTATTTTCCCAGAGGACTGTTTGAAAATTGTGAAACACTGGCTCTAAAGCACAAAGCAGGCTTTACTATGCAGGCTGCAGAGCCAACAGAAAAACAAATCTCAGCCTCTGGACTCACATACACTTCCACGATGTCTGAAGATGATCAGTACTCACTGACAATGTGTCCTGTAGTCTGGAACGCCAGCTCCACTATACTTTCATCCTGATCTGAGGCAGCCAGATGAAACACTGAAAAAATGTTTTTCCAGCCAGAACGAATGTTAGCAGCCTGGGAATTTACCATCTGTGCAATACACCGTACAACCATGTCTCGAATAGTAGGAGACCTAAATTAAAATAATAAATGTGAGTTATTTAAACTAAATTACATCATCAATTAGAATAGTATAATTCTCTAGCAACTGATTTTACAAAAGCAATTTGAAACATTACTTGCAAAAGTTGGTGCTTGTGATCCCAGGCAATTCAGTTAATTGTATGTTATTACCTGTTCCTCTTCATGATATGTTCAAACGGTCTTAAGAAGTCTTTCTGGAATCGGAAATTAGCAAGTTCTCCTTTTTCTAAGAACTTCATTGATAATTGCCTTAATGAGTCTACTGCAAAAATAGCTACATCTTCATTGGGATTGCAGCCAACCTGGTAACGTAGAATAGAAACGCATAGTAAGCCTGCATCAGAATTTTCAGAGATTCAGCCAAAGCTGCCTTCATATTTGATAATGGAGAACTAAGCAGCGCTGGAAAATTTACAAAATTAAACAGTAGTCAATTCCAGAAACCACATCATTAATGCAATTCAGTAATGCCCAGCCAAATCCAGGTATTTTCTACATTATATAACCTAGCATTCAAAACTTTCAGAAAATAAGCAAGCTGTCTAGAAAGACTTCAATATGCACGTCAAACATTATCACCTAATAAACAGTCAATTTAGATTTGAACAGAAAACAACCTCTTACCCCAAGCTTCATAAAACACACCCCAAAATTAGAACACATAACTGAAGGCAGCCAGTTCTAGACCCAGGTCATGACAAATAACTTAATGTAGGCTGCTGCTTTTACATTCATTATACTGTGTACCTCTGCCTTCCCGCAGACCTTTTCTGCTTTACAGTTTTTGCTGTATTTTAAGCTACTTATACAGAAGGATAGAAAAAATGGTGTAATTCAGTTGAGTACAGGCTTTTCCAACAAATCTCTAAACAAAATTCATTTGTACTGATAATTCAAATAGTATGCAGTATGATCACTAACGTGGATACCTTATTAAAATGATCTCCAATAACTTCCCAAATTCTAGACCACTGTAGCCTTATGCGACCCATGTTGTAGTAAGAAATCTCTACTATCTTCTGCAGACTAAACATTCGAGGGTGCGTTGCAGACAGCAGTTCATCCATAGATACAGCACAGAGCCAGCGAACGAAATCCACTGTTAAATGATCACAGATTTTAATTCAGTATTTTTTCCAAGGTTTAAGACAAAGCTGTTTTATAGCTTAGGGGAGAAGGGGGAGACAAAAACCTACCAATAGCATTTCCATCCAACCTTGTAGATCCTGTAAATATTCTGTAAAGTGAAGTTTAAGACATTGTTATAATTTCTTTAAAAAGCTTCTATTAAACATGTATTCAAGATTTTTAAATATATATATATACACTTATATTTATTAAAAAAAGAATAATTGTGGAAAAACACTGAGCTTAGACAATAAAATGAGAAATATTTCCATTATTTCTAATATTTAAAAATAAATTCCATGAGCATGCATGGAGACTGGGAAGGTGAGCACTATTTCTAATACTACATAGTGACTGATGAATATGGTCAGTAGTTTATAAACTATTCAGCCCTGCTCCAAAACCAGAAGTCAAACTTCTCCAGAGCACATGATTCCTATTTGCCACGACAAACAGGTACTTGAAACACTTCCCATTATGAAGCAGGGAGAAATACCACAAACTGAAAGAGCTGTTACATGTTTGACATTAAACCTACAGTTTGCTTGACGTGATTTTACTGCAAGGCAACTTTCACTGAACTGACATCAATCTTGCTGTCTGTACTCAATCACAGAAATGCTTGTAAGCCTTCAGAAGAATTATACCATTTTGTGATTGTCAATTTTGACAAACACTAAGAAAATGGCATTTTCCGATTTATTATATGCTGACACAGCAAGATCCAGTCTGGTCAGTACTTTATGATATAAACAGGGAATGTTAATGATCTGTATTATGCCTGATCAAATCCAGTTAGGACAAATATGATCCATAGAAAGGAAGACTGGAATAGTAATTTTGGTAATTTCAGTCAACATCTACATAACCTAGAGGAAAGCACAGAATCAGCAATTACGTTTAGGAGAAAAAGGGTCTGTCAGTAATGCTCTCTGCACTAAGGCAAAATGAGATTTGCTATAAGTGACTATTATACAGCAAATCAAGATTCACCAGACAGTACCGTAGTCTTCATTTTGCAGGTCTCCTGTAATAATTTTGTATCAGTAAAAAGGCTTCTTGCCTAATCTTTGTTCTGTTCCTTCTTGCAGAAATACTTCTGCTCCATTAAAAAAACCCACAAAGCCAAAAAGCACTTTAATATGGTATTTTTTTCCAAATAGGAGTAAACTAATAATGTCCTATTATTAGCACACGGTATACAAATATTGTTTAAGAAGCTTGAGGTGGCAACAACAAATTTCATACAATACCTGTCCACAGCAACGACCACGCTTTGGGAGCTAGTTTCACCAATGGATTCCTGAATACTTGCTATCTGCTTCCAATCCACGTTTCCACCAACTACAGCGAAAAGAATTTGAAAAATGGGTAAGAGATAACACAGAAAGGGCTGGGAAGAAAGGAGGAAGAGAAGTTGTGCCACTACCAGTATAATT
>NW_010170786.1:0-3037 GCF_000695765.1 Mesitornis unicolor | reverse complement strand
GTTCCATCACCTTCCCAGGGATGGAGGTGATATATGGGGAAGCTGTTAGCTTTTTGGATGATCACTTAAAATGAAAGGGAGTAAGAAGAAATATTATTTTAATTCTTAATTATATACTGCCTTACAGGACAGATTTTCTGCAGAATCACTGTTACTCTTACTCATGTCTACTCACAGTCACATTCATTGCTAAATCATTTAAGACCATATTATATGGCTTTTATTCATGTCAAAATATTCAACCTATGCTTCTACTGAATGAAGTAAAAACACACAAAATTTTCAATGTAGCACTAAGAAAATAGCTTAAAGGTCTGGATTTGTTGGGTTTTTTTTCAAAGTAAGATTTTAAGAAGTAAGAGTACATGGAAAATTTTAAGAAAACAGATACTACTTTGCCCACTCCCTCTTGTTCTTCTTTCCCCAATCCATATCCTGCTGGGCTTATTTAGATTGAACATTAAGAAATAAATGCAGACATGTAGAAATAATTATGCAGAAGCAAATGTAATGAATCATCTCTGCAAGGAATAGTTAAATAAGACAATGGTAGTCAAACTTAATATCAACTAATAAAATATAAACAGTGCTTATTTCATTAGATTAATTTAACAGTTCAAATCTTTATGAATTATTGAATGTATTGATTTATCTATAAGTAAAGAATATTTATGTCTTGTCAGAATGTATATTTAATTTCAGCCTCTTTGGCACGTAGCATAGTTACAATATCCAGAGACGAGGCAATATGTTCTGAAATTGGTAAGGATTAAGGACTATAGAAAATAAAAGCTTTGGCTACTTAAATAAATTTTGACGGGAGTAGATGGAATTTAAGCATATGCATCCAAAATTATGAGGAAAGGAAGGGAGGAGGGAGAAGTGTCATCCTCCATCAGAAAGGAAGATTTGTAAGAACATAGCCAGAGAACTGCTATGTATTTGACACACATCTCATCTGAACCTAGTGACACTGGTCTTCTAAGTATATGAGTGTTTCTCATTAAGCAAATAGAGAAGTTAATAGTGGTCAGACTTGCAATTTGAGCTGCATTTTTAGGCAAATTTTACTGAAATGTTAAAATAACATTTTAACAGCCATTTCTAGACACATAGAGATCTCTTCTCAAAACAACTGAGAATCTGCACATAAATTAAATCAAATATATTATCAAATACTTAGTATTTTCTTTACTTGCTTGTTCTACTTAAAAAGCAGAATCTGGCTATACAGTGATATTTTGATTACAGGAAATCAAGAGTGGAACAAGTTGACTGTAGTCTTTCTATTAGAACTCTGTAATGTGTTTTTCTTTATGTATACATATATGCAAATTTATATATACAGATATGAAATGCATAAAATACATTTGTTTTGTATGTTTAAAAAATAATGTTTAAATCTTGAAAGCTTTTTTTGCAATAGGCTTAGATTTAAAATTGGACAGTGTGTCCAAGGACATGAGGTTGGAAAAACAGATGTCATCAAGACCCTTCTGAGAGTTTCTATCTAGTATGACTTATAGGGTGTGAGGCTTTAAGCTGTTTCATTTCCTTTTCTAAGGTTAAAAGTGACATTGTTGGATTTAGCTTGTTTCAGGGATTAACAAAACGTATAATAAGCTTTCTTGCCATTACTAATGACTGATGGTTGACAGAACAGGACCGATTAAGTCAGACCCTTCATGAAGTTACGTTAGTGGGTTGTAGATGCTTTAAATTTCTTTACTAAAACACTGATAAACAAACCTGCCTATTTCAGATTATCTCCTTTTGCCACTATCGTTATTTTCTCATATTTCCAGCCTGTTATTCTGAAAAGATCATATTTGGCAAGTTCTTAGATATTTTTTCAGATTCAAATTAACAAGTGCCAAAGATTTCTGGAGTTCCCTATCAGTCCCTGCTGCCCAAGGTATAATGACCTTTCTGATACCAGGGAACCAGTGGCAGATGTCTAATGTTTTTCAGCAAAAGAAAAAAAAAGTTTCTTCCCAAATGTCAGTTTCAGAGAACTTATTCAGACAAGCTAGCTGTTTTTAAATATCATAAAGGTTAGGATCATAAGGAACCATTAGTTCTTTTAAGTCATCTGCTTATACCCTGTCAAGGTTTTTCTCAGGCTTTAGTATGAAGGATTTTATATACTAATGATCGTGAGCTGGCAATGTACACTTGCAGCTCAGAAGGCCAACCGTATCCTGGACTGCATCAAAAGCAGTGTGGTCAGCAGGGCGAGGGAGGTGATTCTGTCCCACTACTCCACTCTGGTGAGACCCTACTTCGGGTACTGTGTCTAGCTCTGGGGCCCCCAGCATAAGAAGAACATGGAGCTGTTGGAGCAGGTCAAGAGGAGAGCCATGAAAATGATCACTTCTCCTTGTTCAGCCTGGAGAAGAGAAGGCTCCAGGGGGACCTTATAGTGACCTTCCAGTACCTGAAGGGGGCCTACAAGAAAGATGGGGAAGGAATTTTTATAAGGATATGTAGTGATAGGACAAGAGGTAATAGCTTTAAACTGAAAGATAGCAGTTTTAGACTAGATACAAGGAAGAAATTCTTTACTCTGAGGATGGTGAGACACTGGCACAGGTTGCCCAGGGAAGTTGTGGGTGCCTCTCCTTGGAAGAGTTCAAGGCCAGGTTGGATGAGGCGTTGAGCAGCCTGGTCTGGTTGGTGTCCCTGCCCATGGCAAGGGGGTTGGACTGGATGATCTTTAAGGCCCCTTCCAACCCAAACCATTCTATGATTCTATGATCATGACAGAAAAGAATGTTGGCCAAGAAGTTAATTCACTAGTGATGTCACTAAAGATGACCTCAGATATTTGTACCTATAATAGTAATGATAGCAGTTGATCCTTTTTATCTGTTCTATGAACTTCCAGTTAAATCCTTGATTATTATTAATTATGTATTAACTCACCTTTTTTTTGTAAACACTAAATTAAATGTCTTGGAAAAATCCCAGAATAGTATAATAGTTTACAGCTCAGATCACCGAGGTGAAGAGCTCCTAAGCGGAGGACCACGCCGGG
>NW_010170785.1:0-7435 GCF_000695765.1 Mesitornis unicolor | reverse complement strand
GATGGGGAAGGCGAGGGTAAAGCCTGGTGGGGGGGCGATGTTCCCTCCTCCGTTCCCTTTCCTTTCCCTTCTCCGTCTCCTTTTCCACAGCCAAACTTGCTCTTGGTCGCTATTCCCCCTCCGCCCCCCGCCACCGCGGCCCGGGAGTGCGGACGGGCTGGAGCCGCTGCCCCCCGCAGTGTCCCTCCACCAGCCAGCGCTCCTGCATTTTTGCGCGGTTTATTGAATAAAGTTCAGGACCCCGTTTCAATACTGAGTAGCAATTTCCAGTCCCCCTCTGCCTCAGTCACTTGCTGAGGAGGTTCCTTCGTCCGGGGTTAGGCATTACAGCGGTTGTTAAAAGTCTGTCCCCGTGGTGAGCAAGGCTTTTCTTATTTCCTTGCTTGTGGGTAGGTAATGTGAATTCAGGATGTTGTTTACTTCTACAAGAAAACATTTTGCTTCCTGTTATCACAAAGAACTTGGAAGAATGCAGTTCCGAAGTTTTCACCCTTTGTTTGCTGTGGATGCAGCCTCTATCACTGTTTTTATCAGTTTAGTCAGTGCTTCTCTCCCTGTTTTGTTTGGTTGGTTTTTTGTTTGTCTTTTTTTTTTTTAATGAGATTTTTACAAGGCAATGAGTGAAAGAAAGAACATGCCTTGAAGGAGTAGATGATTCAAAACCCATAGAGATGACACAGAAACTGGCATCAGGTTTTGCATGCAGAACTGTTTCCAGAACTGCTGTTTCCAGAGAACCTTCCAGTGGATGCTAATACAGAAGGTTTTCATTCTTTGGTCTGATCCTTTAGTTTCCTGACATTAACTCCTGTGGCAAGTTGTCAGAAATGCGTCATAACCAAAGCACGACACGACCATTAGCTGGAAAATTTCCTCTTTAGTTTACGTGTATGAACAACTGGAAACTGAGTCTTTGGAAACTGAGTAAGTTTTAATGATTAGTGCAAGCACTCGCAATACATACTTCTGTCTGCACTTGACTTTGCTAAGCAGCTATCAGGTACTCTGCTTATCAGAAACAGCTATGCCATGTTTAGGCTTAAAATAAAATCATGGGCTTAAAATCCTTTACTCTATAAAACACTTTTTTTAGGGTTTTTGTTTGTTCATTTGTACTGGGTTTTTGGTTTTTTTGGGTGGGTTTTAGTTTTAATTTTTTAACAGCCTAGTCACCCCAGTACTAAATTGGCTTTAAGAGGAGGTGCATCGACTTACTCAGATGAAAATACAGTCAGAATATCTAATGTGTCACGAGAAGTTTTAATTAAGATGATTTTATCTCTGGCTGTGTTTAACACTGACTCCTTAACTCTTCGTTACTTCAGAATTTACTTTCGTAGTGACTGATAAAAAGCAGCATTATTGAAGTGTTCCCACATGAGAGACACTGTCCAGTTGCAGATGAACAACTTTAGTAACTATTTGTTGTTTGAAATGAATGCTGATCCTATTTAGAGCTGGACTGCTAGGATGCTGATCCCTGAAATTCTTGCAACTGCCAAACACGTTATGAGAGTGGTGATGTGATTACCGAAGTCAGTCTCTATGAGAACTCAATAGCCTGTAACACACATGTGCATGCACACACATGCACAAACATATCTGTATCTGTATATGAAAAAGATAACTTTTCTAGTAAGCATATAAATAATCAAAACACTTTTTAGTGGTGGAGGCAGGGAACAGGTACCAGATTTTGTGGCATGTTGCAGACAGGTGTATATCTTTTGAAAGGCTGTTACAGCTTAGGATCTTTGTCTGGTATGTAGCTGCTATATTTTCATGTAGTTTAATAAACATAATGAGGACAAGTAATAATAGCTCCTTTGTTAGCATAAGCACTTCTTTGGGTAGGACATTAAGACGGAGAACAAGCTTTCTTGTACTGGTGAACTGCTATCACTTTCCTGGGTAGTATTCTTTCTTGGTTTTAATTAATCATTTGGTATTACTCTGTGTAATGCCTACTTCAATTCTTGGTGTAGTTAAAATGACTTGACTACACAAGGTAGCTTTGCAGTGGTTTCAAGATTTACTGAGTTGCAGCCTGACTCTTTGAATGTGTTTAAAGGTAACTCTTGGTGGCAGAAAAACTGCTGCAGAGATTTAGGAGGTCTCCCTCTTTGAGTTACTGCCAAGTCTAGAGCTCTCTGCTTACCTCTTAATAGTTGTAAAAATATTCCTTAGTTGAACTTACTTTCCTTGTGTATTGCTAATTAAATTGACATAGAAAAACTACTTGTTCTTATTTACTGATTTGCTGTTAATATAAGTAGTTGTACGTAAGGAATTGAAATTCCTTTCAGGTTAGTAAGTGGCTTGTTAGTGTGGCTTCTGCCAAGGGGTTAAATGTCAGCCCTTACCATGTTTGGGCTTTTTTCAGCATGCATTGCTTTTAAACAATTTTCCTTCTGACAGAAATCTGATGGGTAGCAATTAGCATAGTGTATTAGCACAGCATAGTTTCAAAAGAATCTTAAAAATTGCTGAATATGATTCTCTCTCTTTGCTTGAGGTTACTGGGTTTTTGTGATCTTCCTGTTCCTGCATCAGTTAAGCACTTGTAACAAAATAAATGAGACTGTATATAATATCAGGCTATATCTATAAAAAATTAGAGAGTTTAGTAGTGGGGTCTGGTATCAGCTCTTAAGATAACCAGAACAGTATGAGCTACTAGAAGAAGCCAGACACCTTTGTCCTTTCAAAATGAATAAATTGACTACTGCCAGTAGTAAAGATCAGTTTGCACTGAGGTTTAAAGTGTTTAGAGTTATTATTTCTGGGTAGTGAAAAAGGAAGCGATCAGATGCCTCTTTTCATATTGCCACCAGTGTTTTTTCTCTCTCCTGTTGCTTTTCGTTCATTGCTGATGTCACTTCTATTATGGTAGTGTTTAGTTTACTTGTGAAGAAAATATAAAATTGAGTATTGTTAGGAGACATAAAACAGGCTTGGATTTCTGTATGTTGGATGGGAGGGAGTGAGGCTTATCCTTTCCTGACAATCATTTCAAAGATTTGAGTGAGAAGGGCTGCTTTGTTTTCAATCTGAATTTTTCTTCGAAAACAGTGGTTGCTGTAAATACATCTCTCCTCATTCATGGCCTCTGCCAAAGCAACATCTGAGGGTTTGACTTTACCTGCAGTAGAAGTCAGATGGAAAAGTGTAAATCTTGAGGTCTGGCTTCACTTCATTGCTGTCAGCAGTGGTCTTACACTGATGAAATCCCCCTTTTGTGTAAGGTGAGATAACCATTTAGTGCCATGCCCCAAATTAGGCTTCTGATTAATGAAGAGGGATGTTGATCCTCTCCACACCACTCCTCTGGTGTCTGAATTTCCCCATTACAGTGAATGCTAAGGACATTCTGGGAGGAGTGTGTGTGTGTGATGAGTGTCCCCCTCCTCCCCACCCCTCAGAGAAGCATAACTGGCACTACCAGCTGCTTTTTCATTTGGCTTGAGATAAAAATACACTGAACAGAAGAACATCTTCTCTTGACAAAAATACTTACAGAAGTCCTAATCTTTTGAAATACTCTGCTATCTCTTTCTATGTTCAGCCTTTTCCAATGAAATATTTTTACAGTCTTTTCCTTTGTTTTGAGTTTGTAGCTTAACTGTATTGTGTTGATTGGCTACTGAATTTGTTTTTTTAAAGATTGGCTCTTGGCTTGTTGGCTTTTCTTTTTTTCTGCTGTAAACTGGCTCCAAAGTTGTATAGCTACTTAATACTTTTTATTAAAATTTGTCTATGAAGGCTCTTGAATATAAGAAGTTTGCTATTGGTGTTTATATCTCCCACTGAGATTAAAATTTTGCATTTAAAAAGCTATTTAAACAGATTTATTTTTTTTTTTTTTTTTACTCTTTACTCTCTGGTGCCTTGGATCATTTATACAGAACTGATTTTAGAAGTTAGTGAAGAATCAGTGACTCAAACCATATGAAAAAGTTACTGACTTTGTTTTAATCTTGTCAGTTCCAAGTATGGCTGCAGGGATGTGGAAGCTCTTCTAATAGGGGAATGATTACAATATCCAGGGTTAAAAGCATTAAAAAGACTCATCTTGTATAGTATGTATTTGTGAAGAAAGATGTGGTTATGATATGATACTGTAAAGATTTAAGGGAGATCTTTTTCACCACAGATGTTGTATCAATCCCAGATACAAAATATTGTGGCATTCAATGGATGATCTCACTGTTTTACCAGGTAATGGGAGTTCCTTAACCTGGCCTGTCTTGAGTTCCTTATCTACAGCATTGGAAAATCCCATCACAAATTATTGGTGGGACTGGTCATAAATCACACAGATACCATGGCCCCTGGAAACTGTACTTCGTCTACCAGAGCACAGTGTTTTCTGATTGAAATTAGAAGTCTGTTGCACATAAACTAGTTATCCAGCTGTCTTTGCCTAAAAAAAAGGTGTGACGTGGTTTAAGACTATTGCTGGAATTTCCTGATTTGTTCGTTTGTTTTGGGCATTGGAGACCAGATATGATTAGAGGACCTCAGTCTTAGACAGATTTGAAATCCTAAATTAAAACTCTCAGAAATGACTTTACAAGAGATCCTGCACTGGGAAAGCTGTGATTTGCTTTTTTTAAAAATGTGACTGTTCGTGGATAGCAGGGTGATAACATTTTACTGGTGTTTGTATAACTTAAGCAGGTCAACTTTCCACCTAGTGAAGTACCTATGTGCAATATTGTCCCAATTTTAGGTGTGGTTTGGAATAGTTTTATTAACATTTTGAATACTGGCTTTGTAGTGGAGGTTGCTCCACTTTATACAAAGTCCTTCAGTGCACGATTAAGTGTTTGTCAAGTTTATTTAAACTGTGCTGGATTTATTGGCACAAGGTCACTTGAGCCATCTGGTTTAACTAATTTAGTGAGCTTGGGAAACTATTAGTTACCTTCCTGTATAGTTATAGGCAACTAAACTTGCATTATCAACCTTGCTTTTATCTGATTGTAGTATTTGTGTGTGCCATCAGGCCAATAGCATAAAGTTTGAAATCCTCTTACCCGCTGAACACTTAAACCGGTGTTTTTCCCATCTGTCTGCAAGTGTGTTGTTGAACCTGACTTCCAGAACCCATCTACAGTGTCTGCAAAGGCACGTTTCTTGATTTCGCCATGCTGTATTTTTTTCCTCTGGAAATAGCAGAATTAGTGAAACTTACTGTTGAGGTTTTTACTGGTGTGATGAAGATCTGGTCCAAGTATAATAGTATTACTAGAGGAAAATAAGAAACAGAAGCATTCTTTTTGCTCTGATAGGGACCGAGGAGTCAAAGAGAAGAGAGCTGACAAGGTCTTGATGGGGTAAAAAGCAGACACTAGGGTTTATGCTGCTTTAATTCTCAAAACAGGTTTTGCTTGCAGCTGGTTTGGAGGTGTGGTCATGCATCTCTTTTGTTAACAAGAGTTTAAACAACTAATTCCTGTTGCTTAGGAAGCTAGGGAATATATTGCTTAAGCATAGCTGAGTCTGTATCCTGACAGAAATGGAGGCACCTGTGTTAGCAAGCCCTTTATGGTCTCAAAGGTAGACTTCTGAGAAATAAAGGAATAGATACCAGTAAACTGTCTTCCCATATATAGTTCTGCAGGCATCCTGGGTATCTATATGTACAGCAGTTACTAGAAACTAGAAAATAGCAGTTGACTTCTGAAAATGAGTAATGAAGTGGAAGGTTGATTCCTGAGGTTGCATGGCTTTAAACTTTCTGAAAGGATGGTGTCACTCTTCGAACACTTCTTGTGTTCTGAACAACAAACTCTTTGAGGAAGAAGTTGAAGCTTGGAAGTCTGCACAATGTAGAGTGGGAGGGAGGAACACAGAACCCCAAACCACAACAAATCTCAGCACTAATCCTTTTAGAAAGCAGAAATCCATTGTGGTTTTGAGTAAAAAGCTACTTTTTTCTCCCACCTCAAGTTTCTGTTTTATTATCTTTAGTTGCAAGTCTTGCTTATACCACCAGCCAGTTTTAAGTCTGCAGTTTTTAAGATCTTGCCAGCATGTGAAAAATAGCATTTAAATCTGACACTCTTGAATTAGCAGACTCTGCTAGCTGCTCGTAGATGAACTGAAATTTCATTTGGACTGTTCAGCTGTGATCATTGAAAACCGAGGGGGGAGTGTTCTGGATCTGTGATTACTCTTCAGTAAAGTTTGTTGCTAATGAAGTGCCTGTTGTGAGTGTGGTGGCATATTATCACCTTTGAATTTGCAATCAGTGCCAGATTAAGTAAGCTGATGTCTTGTGGCCCTAATAAAAGTGACCTTGGGCAGTTCCGCAACTACAGAGTGATATGTTGCAAATGACAAAGTTTACTGGTAGGTTAACTCCTGCTGTCCAGTAACATTATTAAACTTAAGTTTTCAAGAAAATAAAATGTATGTAAGTAACTGCAGCATTATCATTTAAAATAGAGCGTGCATATATGGTCCCTGGCTAATGTCTAATGGTCTTTTGACTAGAATCCAAAGACTTAAACAATTACAGTAATTATTCTATGTTTAGAATTTGGTAGGATAAGAGAAGACTTCTTTGTGTGTAAGAATCTGTCTATCATGAAACTTTTTAGTGGCTTTTGAAGGCTTACGGTACAAAGCTGCAGTCTTGTGAAAACCATCTAGTTGGAGGCTATTGCATAGCTTAACCTGTGGACAAGTCTAGAGAAGGCAACTGTGCAGCAGCTTTTGGTGTTTTACAAACGAGGGGCTGACTTTTCTCACACATAGCTCTGCTATGCTTAGTAAAGAATTTAATGCTGTTTTGAATATACAAGGTTTGATAAAGAAGAAATCAATTGTGCCTTTTGTTAACCTCTGTGTAGTTTTTCTTTATTAGCGATCATGAAAGGTGTGTGGCTGACAGCACTGCAGACAGAAGCTCAACTCATCCACAGAACAGGTGCTGTATACACAAATGTTATTCTCACACTGTTGCATTTAATAATCTATAGTTTTTGCACTGCAGAGTTCTTAATATATAATGCTCAAATTGTTGTGAAAACAATGTATGTTGTGCTGCTAAGCTTGTGATTTAGTATACACAGGGTGGCTGAACAGCAGCTGTAGTAACCCTAACTGAGTTTCCTAACAGCTGCAACTTGGCCACATTGCAAATAGTAAATTACAAATCTATTAGTATGCAATAATGCAAAGCCGAGGGCAGTGATTTTCTGATCTAGCCACAGGAGTGGAGAATGCTCTTGAGATGTATGTTTCCCCCAGAGTGTATACCACTATGCAAAGGACTTGAAAGGTTGGTGAAGGAGGAATTGCTGTAAGAAAGCAAGAACAGAGACCTGTTTGTATTTTATTTGAAACTTCAGGCTTAGTTGACTGACCTGGAGAACAAATTAAAAAAATATAGTAACATAATCACAGAATCACAGAACGTTAGGGA
>NW_010170784.1:0-6043 GCF_000695765.1 Mesitornis unicolor | reverse complement strand
CGTGGAGGGCCGGGCAGAGCCCCGCCCTGCACCCGCCCTACGGCGCTTCCAAGCGCCGCCCTCACGGCGCCGTCGCAGCTGCCCGCGGCCTCCTTCCACGGCCCGGCCCCTCACACCACCGTCGCCCGGCCATCTCCCCAGCCTGCCAGGCGGCAGGGAGGGTCTGCCCGCCGAGCTGATGCGCTGTAATTTTCTTCATTACGCTCAAGTTTTTTACTCATACACACGACATTGTGAGTTTAGTTTGATTTAAAGAAAGAAAAAAATGTCCAGTTGTAGCATCTTGGTACTGTACTCAGCTTCACTTTTCTTCCACTGTTTTAACTGAAGAACTTTGTTAATATTTTATCAATTTTTTTCCTCTCTCGGTATAAACAAAAAGAAAAAATAAGTAACAGATACGACCAAAGTGACTGTAGGGGGATGGGGGCAACTGCTCCCTGCCCAAAAGGATTTTCCACTGATTCTCATTACTTTCTCCTAGTAAAAGGCTGCCATCAGTTTTCAATTTCAGAAATACCATGAATGATAACAAATACTACAAAGACTGAGGGTTTTTAATAAGAATTATAAATACGTCAGAGGGCGAACGTGGCTACCACTTTGCATGATGGAATCACAGAATCATTTATGTTTAAAGAGACCTTCAAGATCATCAAGTCCAACTGGTACCACAACGCTGCCAACTCCGCCAGTGAACCACATCCTTGAGCACCACATTTACCCATCTTTTAAATCCCTCCAGGGACAGTGACTCCACCACTGCCCTGAGCAGCCCGTTCCAGTGCTTGACAACCCTTTTGGTGATTATTTTTTTTCCTAACATCCAATCTAAACCTCCCCTAGCACAACATAACAGAATTTGGACTTCGAACACAAAGTGAAGATAAACTGCAGATGTGAGGTAAAACCAGCAAAGCCAGCTCAGTGCAGTCAGTACAGTGCTGGGCAACCAAGCCTTTTTACAGAGCAGCCCAAGGTAAATGACACGAATACTCACTCTTAAGGACTATTGAGTCATCATGTGACATCTCTTCAACCGGAATGACCACCACATTAAAAAAAGAAAAAACAAGTAATACTTTAAACAAAATACTCTTTTATTAGAGTATTTTTGATTAAACATACAGAACTCAGATTGCTATTTAAAATTTTTATGGTTCAGTTTTTTCCCCTCAAGGATGGTAATGCTGTTTCAGTGCATATCATATGGAAGAACCACACCTCTCAAGAGTCTAGCTCCTAAATCAGGGCAATACTGCACGTACCCGGTGCGCAAACAAAAGAAGGTAATGCTGCAATGCAATTAACACAAAAAATGCACGGCCGATGCATACACAGCTCTATGGCCAGTGATCCCGAAAGCAACTGCACATGGAGAAGCAGGCTTAGCAGCGCAGGAATGAAGAAGAAAATGCAGCTCCTGACCACAAAAAAGGAGTCAATAACAGATACAAAGATTTGTACCAGCACTAAGCGTTCCTCCTCCGCAAGGACTGCAAACGTAGCCAGTGGTTTGGAAGATTTTCCGAAGCAGCCATCGTGCTGGGAGCAGGGATGCAGACGTCTCACTGAAAAAGGTGACGAAAGGAGTGATTCTACAGCCCTTGTGGACCTCCTAACGTCACCCTCACAGGCAGTGTGAAGAAGCATGCACTCATGGCTGAAAGACCATCTGCTCTTGACTGGCTTCTGCGCTGTGGTCTTGGCACCTATTTGTTCCTCTACCAGCAGAGAGAAAAATTGAGCTCTCGTTTTACGCACAGGACATGAACAAATCGGCGCACTACACCCCTGCTGCCCCACCTGCTGCTCTAAGTTCCTTGAGCGTATCATGTAAGTAACTATCATTACTATCAGGCTTCACATATTCAAGCTTTATCCTTCTCTTACATCTGCACACAAATACTACAGCTAAGATCTGCAATTCTGTGCCTTTTCATACTACTCCACTGTTAAGCAAAACCAAAGCAATTGACAGCTTTCAATTATGCACAATAATTTTCCTAGGCTTTTTTTTTTTTAAAAAGCTGAAGAAAAATATAGTTCAGAAGTACATCTGGTCAAGTTTATCACTGCGCGTGGTACAACCAAACCCGGTTAACTGGCACTCATCTACTGTGACAGAATGTCTAATGGCAGATTTCTTCAAATGAAAAATCCAGACCATTGAGAGGTATGCAAAAAACTTGTCTTAAATATTTGAAGCTACATGTGCAATCTTACAGAACACAAGCTACAGGTACAGACATAACATTAAGTCTTATTAACCAATAGTGCATAAGAACTTAAAAACAGTCAGTGAAATCAGCTCAGCCAGTGACTTCCTAAAAAGTCACGGCTCAACTGCATTGTGTGAAGGGGGGGGAAAAAATAATCATTCTTAGGCAAGTTTAACACAAAGTTTTAATCTACATTTGAAAAGCTGTTTTATTATATATATATATATACTATGTATAAAATAAATTAAAAAGGGGAAGGTGGAAATAGCTTTTGTATATGCTTCAAATTAACACAGACCAGTAATTCCAAAAATGAACATTTTGCCATCTTTGTGGTAAAAAGCTGACATAAAAGTTCAAAACCATACAATACTTATAAATAGAGTTCAAAAGATATTCTTTTTTAAAAAATGGAATTTAAACATCATTTTCCCTTCCCCTACAATACAATTTAATTTTGTATGTCATAGCATCAATACATTTACAGAGTATTTGAATGTCACATCCACACAAGAACTGATAACAAAGCAGGTAAAACTGCTAGCGGTGTTAAAATTTAGGACTTCTTCCAAATAACTTTACCTGCTCCTCAGCCTTCTCCTTTAAATGAAGACTATCAACATTCATCACCCAGTTTGAGGTATGGGCAGAAGAAAAATCTGCAACTGGTGCTCCCCACCCTTCTTTGCCTGTGCTAAAATACAGCAACAATCTATTGATCTGGTAACTGACAACGGTGGTGCACAATCTCTTACCTCGGTTCAGCTTGTATATAATTTAATCACCATATACAAAAACAAGTTATTTTGAAACACAGTATTAATGCTTAACTTAAAAAATAAACAACAAAACCAAAGAACAAAACAAAAGCAAAACTTTAAATCTTCTTTGAAACCACATTTAAATGTTCTTGTTCCAGATTTAAAGCTTCACAGAAACACCGGACAGAAGGATGACAACTTTAAACCAAGAGAGCACCTAAGAACATACCATAGTTAAAAATGAAATCAATCATCTCTCCACTTCATAAAAATGTAGAAACCCTGTCAGCAACAGCAGTACACTCAGCACGAACAAGGTGAAAAGGAGCATCTAGAATACTCAAGCGGCTTGCTACGCTACTTCTCATTATTGCCCATTCTCTCGTTTGTATGGATGGCCACTGCATGACACGATGCCTGCAAGAGTTCCCGGATCTTTCTTTCACCACTGCTGCCAGCTGAAGTCATCATTGCTGCCAAAGACCAAGAAAAATCCTAGGATCGTGGCAAAGATGACTGTGTTCCCCGTAAGGACAAGCGCACACGCGCCCCAGTAGATCTGTGAACAAGGAGAATTTAGTTAGATGCGTTCTGAACTGAATACTGACAAGACAAAACGTCACGTTACAAAGTTCAGCAACAGGTCCATTACACAAGAAGGTGGTATCTCATTATTTGTGGTTACGCCAAGAAGGGTGGTTTTACCCAAAACAACTTGACCAATTCACAGTCAGCCGAGCAGCACTGCAAGTTTCTTCTAGCTGTGCTCAAAGCGCTAGCTAGCAGGCACAGCTGTTTTGCTGTAACATCCAAAAATAGCCAAGTAAAGCTAGGCAACAGCATCGAACACATCTGCAGCCCAGCTGTACTCGCTAACCGTGCTGTCAGACTCTTCTAAACAGACATTTAAGGGTGCAGGTCTTCAAAACGCCAGCAGATATGCCAGTAACAAAAAAGGAGGTGAACATCTTCCAAGGAGAGTAAGTGCATTATTCAAAGGGTGTGAGGCATTCAAACCGATCAGCTAAGCTGCTCTTGTCTGAAGAGATTTTGGGAAAGTGCACTCCACGTTTACTGACTTAGTAGAACCCTCTGAAATTCACACAAACAAGGTCATCTTTTAAACAATTTCAGTGAAAAGTCGTATACTGGGAAAGATGTAATGACAGCTCTGAAGTTTAAAAAATCACATTAATATCATTTGCAGTGAGCGCTAAAATGCGTTGTTTGTTCACGCTTCTTGAGCCCAACTATTCCGCACATTGCCTTCAAAGTATGCTGTACACTGCTGTATTTCGTTACTTGCCTTCTAAGTTTTCCACACTATTTTCTATCTTGTTTTCTCTGCATTGCATATAGGCTGTTAGGGTTTATTCCATGACCATGTGAAGCAATTGGCAACCAAAACTTTCTGCCATGCTTCCGTTTCTGGTATTAGTTTTTCTTGCAGAAAAAAACTTTTATTCTGTTTCCACTGCAAGCATCTTAAGAACGTATTTATAAAAGCTGCTTAGTGCACAAGAGCTTTTCCTTCAATTAAAAAAACCAAACACAAAGAACAAAGTTTTCTAGCAAAAAAAAAAAAAGAGATTGAAATATTACTAACCAGTTCTGCTCTTGCAAACACTATCGGCAGCCCAAATGCTGAGACAACAATGCCTGTCGTGAGAAATATTGCTAGCTCCTTGCAGGCATTACTCGTAGCATCTGTGTCATCTACTAATCTTCTTGCTATGCAGTACGGGATAGGAGAAAGGATGTAAAAAAACAGAACAAACAGTGGCCAGTACTGGCTGGAAAAGAAAGGAGAAGAAAAGTTAAAGTTCACTTGATTTACTTCCTGTTCTTCCTAAAATCAATGCAAGGCATTTATTTTCCACATCCACATTCAGGAAAGACAGACACAAGCCCAGGCAAAGCAAATCCTTCGTGTTGGAACAAGCCGACGTTAATCCACCAGACCACGTCTGCGAGCGGCTTCAGCTGACCTTGGCAGCAGCAGCAGAGAGCTCACTAACAGGATATTCATAAAGCAAGATTTCTCTGAGCAAGCCTAAATCTAACGCCGCCTCACAAGATGAGCTTAACTCTTAAGTTTAACCTGTAAGCTTCACTTAAGAATTACAGAGACACCTTTGTAGCGCCCTCACGTCTGCAAGCTTTCAGTGCCCATACATGGAGCAGAGAATCAAGGGGCACTGAAACTTTCTTTTTTTTAAATCTGAAAGAAAAACAACAAAGGCTACAAAAATTACACCACCGTATTCGGCAACTTTTCCTGTTCTTGCGTGCAGCTCACCAGACGAGATTTCTCAGACACACCAGTGCAGCTGCACATTGTTTCAACAGAACGTTACCGCACCGTTTGAAGGGTGACTGCACCGTGATCTCCTTCCTAAGGGTTTGTGTCACCAGCCCTGGTTTTATTTAAAAAAAAAACGCAAGCTAGCATAAGAAAGCTAATCAGAGATGTAGAGAGCTGCAATTCACAGCCACTAACGGTCAGACAATCAACAAGCTTTTTATATTTATTTAATGCTAACTAAGTCCATTTAAAAGGCTTTTTTCTGTGAAGTCAGCATTCGCTTGCAAAGGGTCGAAGCCACGGGCCTGACTTTCTGAACTTTTTCCACCCGCCAGTCACGACAGCTCAGCCACCACCTCGGATCAGCCACAGAGGAGACGTGTCAGGACAAGGCATTCTTTAACAGTTCACAGCCAGGCCTGGTAATTGAACTTTCCCTGCCTCCACTTCTATGGTGAATTAACTCCTGGATGGTCTTTTTCGTTCCTGCCCCAATCTTTTGAAGCCAAAAAGCACCCCAAAAGACCCCTCCTACACACAGAGGCCTTATCAATCCATAATTACAAGAACCAAACTCCTCTGGAGCCCCAGGCATGCAGAGGGAAGGGAGAGCGGGACGAGCGTGCACATTACTTGTACTGGGGAAGGGCACATCCGAGCATCAGGAACATCAGGCCGACAGCTCCGCCGAAGGACAGGCTGATGAGGGCTACAACGAGAACACAAACCGGTACGGCGGATAAAACACCAGCGGC
>NW_010170783.1:0-1086 GCF_000695765.1 Mesitornis unicolor | reverse complement strand
CTGACGTTCTTTGGGTCGAAAAGAACCATTACATTTGGTTTAAAAGGAACCATTAAATTTAGGTCAAAAAGAGCGCCTGATTTGGGTCAAAAGACAGACTAATTTAGGTCAGAACAACACCTAATATTTTTCAAAATAAACCACTACATTTGGGTCAAAAGGAACAACCGATTCTGGTCAAAAGGCACTGATCAGGGGCAAAAGGAAGCCTAATTTGAGACAAAAGAAAAACCAGTTTGGGTCAAAAAGAACCACTCTATTTTGGGCAGAAGGAACGACTGATTTGGGTCAAATGAAAGCCTCATTTTCATCAGAACAGCGATCAATTTTCATCAGAAGAAGACCTAATTTCAATCAGAACAAGGCCTAATTTTAGTCAAAAGAATGACTGATTTGGGTCAAAAAGAAATGACCGATTCGGGTCGAAAGACACAACCGATCTGGGTAAAAAAGCCGGCCTGGTCTGGGTCAAAAGAACGATTAATTTGGGTCCAAGGAAAGCCTGATTTAGGTCAAAAGAAAGCCTAATATCAGTCAAAACTAACCACTACATTTGGGTCAAAAGGAACCACTAAGTTTTGTTCAAAAGGACACACGATTTGGGTCAAAAGAACGCCTCATTTTCATCAAAAGATCAACCCATTTCTGTCAAAAAACGACCTAATTTCAGTCAGAACAAGGCCTAATCACATCAGTAAAAAGACACCACCAGATCCTGGTCAAAAGGAACGAGAGATTCAGGTCAAAATAAATCACTCGATTTTGGTCAAAAGGAACAAGTGCTTTAGGTCAAAGAACACCTGATCTGGGTCAAAAATAATGCCTGAGTGCAATTACCAATGATTCTGATCAAAGGGAACTACTCAATTTGGGTTGAGAAGAACCACCAAATTTGGGTCAGAAATAACACCTGATGTGGGTCAAAAACAACCACTAATTTGGTTTGCAATCACGGCAGAACTGATCTACGCAGTGGCACAGAAGCAGGCGCTTCTTTACTGCAGCGCTGGGGGTGCACAGAGCATCGCTCCTCTGATTGTGCTCCCAAGCCCACACCTTTTCACAGAATCACAGAATCGCTCGGTT
>NW_010170782.1:8004-11363 GCF_000695765.1 Mesitornis unicolor | reverse complement strand
AATTAATTTAGTACAAAAAAAGGTTAAGCCAGGAAAATCGACACAAGCAGCACGGTGATGGTGAATGGTCAACCACTGGAAAAAATCCCAGGCTGAGGACTTTCTAGAGCGTGGTAGCTCTCAGTCAATAGGTTTAGGGTCAGGATTATGTGGAAAATCCTGTGCAGCCGACACAGGGATGTGTGGAGGGCTCAGGGAACCATGCGGCAGCACAGGCAGTCACAGAACCACAGAGTCACAGGATATGAGGAGTTGGAAGGGCCCTGGAAAGCTCCCCCAGTGCAACCCCTGCCAGAGCAGGATCACCAGAGCAGTCACACAGGAACACGGCCAGGGCTTTGGGTGTCTCCACACAAGGAGACTCCACAACCTCTCTGGGCAGCCTGGGCCATGCTCCAGAACCCTCACACTCACAAACTTTGGCCTCATCTTCAGCTTGAACCTCCTGTGCTCCAGCTTGGGACCATTGCCCCTTGTCCTGGCATTGGCCATCCCAGAGCAGAGCCTGGCTCCTTCCTCCTGACACTGCCCTTTCCCAATGGATCCCCAGGAATGAGGGCACCCCTCAGTCTCCTCTGCTCCAAGCTCCAGAGCCCCAGCTCCCTCAGCCGCTCCTCAGCAGGAGATGCTCCACTCCCTCCAGCATCTTTGTGGCCCTGCTCCGGAGCCAATCACCAGCCAAAAACCAAGGATGGCAATGAGAACGGGCAAAGGGGAACACAGCGAGAGCAGCAGGAAGGGATGGACAGCAGAGGGAGGAGCAGGGAGAGGCACCCGGAGCCATGCAGAGCACCAAGGAAGGAGCCTTCTCCAAAGGCTGTGCCACCTCGGGGTCATGCATGGAGCTTAGGAGGTTGGATAGAGGGGAAAAACCCATCCAAAACAGGAGCATTGCTCTGTCCTGGCCCTCTCCTTGCCCCATTTGCCTGGCAATACAGCCGTGATGAACCCTCTGTCCTCCAACATCATGAAAACACACAATTTCAAATCGAGAGTCAAGAAGATCGTGCTTTGAACGCCTGGAAACTGCATTTTAATTATTTAATGAGAGAGCAGCGGGCAGAAACCGCAACACTGAAACAGCTTCCTGCAACCACAAACCTGTCCCTGTAAAGCGAGGGGCCCTCATCTTGTCAAAAGTTTGAGGGCTTTTGTGTCCCCAGCCCCAGCACGGAGAGGGAAAGGATGGGGAGCGAGAGCAGAGAGGGCAGGAAGGATGGAGGATGAATTCCAACCACATTCGGAGACAGATAAACCTGGATGGAGGGGAAGGATGGGGGAAATCAGAGCTGTGTTCAACACAAATTTTGTAAAGATGAAAGGCAAATGCACTTTTCAGAAGGAAACCCTTGGCTGAAGTGAAATATGTTGGCGGATGCAGGGGAGCGAGCGCCGATAAGCGCTGATAAAACGCAGGGCGCAGGATCCAGCCGCAGCCCCATAAGTCACCCAGGGCTTGCAGGAGGTTTCGACAGACGATGCGGACGCAGCCGTTATTAGAAACAGGGTGATTGATGGGCTCGATACGACGGAGCGAGTTGATTTTATGGCAGTGTAGGTAGCTGGGATTATGTGCACGCAACGTCTGAATTTGTCACCTCGCGCCGTAAATATTTTAAGTATTGTTTCACAGTGAATAACTCAAGGCAGGGTGATACCTCCTGTTGGAAATACACTCTCTGGAAGGCATGGTTTTTTACATTCAGCTCAGCATAAATTGATTTAGAAACCAGGAGATGCTTCATTATCATCCAAGGCAGAGAATTAGTGGGTTATCTTAACCGGTCCCCTGCAAGGTGCTGATAAAAGGCAGCCCCAACCTCAATGCCCCCACATCCCACCATGAGCTGTGCTCACACTGCCACGCGTTACGCCAGGAGGTGGTGGCACAGAGGGGAAGAAAATCGAGGGTAAAGACTGCAAATCCCTTAGAAAAGCCATTGCTATTGCAAAATATTTGCTACAAAGGTATGTGAACCTGGGGGGAACCGTGCAATGCATCTTGGTGTGGTTTAGGGAACCTTGCAGGCTGCTTTCCTGCTGTGGTACAGCAGAAAACGTGCTTGATTTTCCACTAATTTTGGAGCTATTTGGTTAAAGACAGTCAGAAAAGAGAGGGGTTTCCCTCCCTCCCAGGCACACACAGAGGAGGAAGTTTTCAAGCATCTCATTTAAAACCAAAGGGCACAAACCACCTAGGATCTCCAAAAAGCATCTCTCACTGATGTTGGATGGAGACAAACCATTGCTCCTGGTTGGAATGACAAGGTTTTAAGGAGCACGAGGCCAGGTCTGAGCCCAAAGGACCTCATGCACCAACTCCCTATGATTTGGGATGAACCCTGAAGCATCCTCCCACCAGAAACACAGGGTCCACAGGCCCACGCAGCAACTCCTCAGAAGAGCCCACAAAAACCAGCCCCGAGCAGAGCAACAGCACAAGGAGAAGGTCTCAAACTGGAGGGGGATGCTGCTCAGCTTCACCCTTTCTCCAAAATATTCGGCACCTCCCAAATCTACGCCGGTTTTGAGGTGGTTTGCAGCTAAAGGAAGGCAGCACTGAGGTCAAGCTGCTGCTGCTCTTGCTCCTGCCCATCGCCCAGACAGATTGGGGTCCTTCCGCAAGAGCGGGTTGGGAAGCACTGATGCATTAAGTCTAATAAAACTACAGGCTGAGGTTATTTATTTTTGTCAGCAGCATATGCTGGGAGCCCATAAAGATTTACATGCCCGCGATGAGACACTTTCGATCATCGCGTTAAATTTATTGCAAAACTGGGGGGTGAATTTCCTACCGCAGGTTTTCCACCGTCCAGCTGCCGAGGCGCTTTTAAAAGGCAAAACGGGAAAGAAATAACCCAAACAAACCCCAAACCACAGAGGTTTCGGTCTTTTCCAATCGTATTATTCCCCACAGCGGCGACAGCAATTCCTGCTTGTGAATCACAGCTAATTGTGTTATAATAGGCCATTCTTCTTGATTTAATACACCGTATGAACATCAGTATGGGAGCGAGTGTGGTCATAAGATTAGTAACAGCTCCAGTTCTTAATTTATGTTCACACTTTATTACTGAAAAATTTAAGGCTCGAGGGTGCCGAGGAGGGGGAGGAGGATGTTTTACTGGAGTTTGTTTTATTCCAGAGGTAAATGACAAAAGTGGGGGGGAGAGGAGCAACCCAAACTGAATTACAAATACCTGCTCCCACCGCATGAAATTACAGGGGAAAAACCCCAAAACAACCCAAAAAACCATAGGAAGGATTCCCAAAAACTGCCTGAGAGCAGAACGAACCGGCTGCACTCGCATGGAGGTTTGCAACACCACAGATCCCCATTTTTCTAAAGGGAGAGGGAA
>NW_010170782.1:0-7973 GCF_000695765.1 Mesitornis unicolor | reverse complement strand
GAAAGAGCAGAGAAGTTCAAGCGCCAAGAGATGAAGACACATGGGTGGCTTTTGGCTGGGTTACAGAGCAGCACAGAAAGAGGAGAGGGAAAAGGGAAGGAAATTAGGGAAGGGTGGAAGAAGTGGCAAAAGATGGTGAGACAGAGCAGAAACACAGGGGAAAAGAGACTTGCAATGAAGTGAAAGGGCAGAGGAAAGCAAAGGAAGAAGAAACAGGGAAGCCTTTTGGGGCCAAATGTGTCTTTCACATATAATTTTTATTTTTTAAAGCATGAGCAGTCCATGATAAGCGAGATTTCCCTCTGCTTGCACCATCAGGGAATGGAAAATGTGACCTTGGGTGGCACTGGGATGCAAAACTGATGGAGAAGCCTCAGCCTCGCAGGCTCAGCCCTGCCCAGGGATAAAGCATTTTCAGCAATACCCAACTCCAGGTCTCCTCCATCCCCGCTCCGGAGGCAGCAAAGCCACAGCCGGGATGGTAAAAGCAAACCCAAAAGGACAAGCTCTCCTCAGCCCCCATCCCGACTGTTCCTGGACCGGCCCAGGATGCTGCAAAGCCCCATGAAATGGGAACACGCTCCAGCAACCTGGGCATTTTGGGATAAAGGACACTACCCCAAACGCAAAGGGCAAACCCCAGCAGCCTGGGGGGGGACACCAAGTACCCCACAGGCATTTCCATCAAACAAACTCTTGGCAGCATCTCACCAGGGAACCCAAGCTTGAATCATCCCCATCCTCCCAAAACCCCGCATTTCCACTGTGCTTATTCACCCTCCCCACACCAGTTGCCTCTGGTACCCACACACCAACACAGGAATTATCATCCTCTGCATTCAGTACCTATTAGGAGATGGTCGGTGGATCCTGAAGCAATTTGCAAATATTAATTAAGCCTTAGCAGAATCCCTGAGTGGTAGGTAACTGTAATTACGTCCCTAATTATATTAATTCTGCTGCAGGGTGGCAAGTCATTATTTGGAATCTATTCTATAACTAAAACAAACCTATGTTGATGATTACATGTTCAGTGGACGACTAAGCGGTATTTCCTTTCCTGACTGACGGCTTCAGCTTAAAAGGAATAAAAGGCAAAATAAAAAAGCATGTGGGATACAATTATATGGTGAAATCTGGCTAAAAATCCCTCGTTTCTCAAGAGGAAGGACAGCATCTCTGCTCATCCCTCTTGGTCCTGTGCTCCAACCCAAGGACAAAGAAACCAGGAGAAGCTCAGAAGTTACACGGTGGTGGTACAAAAACCTGACCCGAACCATTTCCCCACCGAACAGATTTATTTTCTTTTCTGCCCTAAAATAACAGTTCCAAGAGTTTTCACCCCAATACTTGCTCAGGTTTTTGTTAAAACCTACAATTGTGCAAAGTTTAAACAGTTTCTTGTAGCTGGACAAGGTCAAGTGGGATGCAAAGCAGAGGATGCTCAGCACGAGCACATCCCAGCCCTGTTCTTCCTAAATTCAGTGGACTGAGAGGTCGCAATCCCACCTGCCCATACAGCCACACAACCCATAGCACATCCAGCCCCCACCAGCCCAGCAAGGAGCCCCGGTGTAAAGGTCTCCTCCTGCTGCAGAGCAGATCCTGGCCAAACCCCGAGGAGAAATGAACCACATCCAGTCCTCAAAGACATCCTCCACACCACGCACCGGCAGTGCAGCGTTATCCGGAAATAAAGACCGAGGGGCCGTAAAAACCACAAAATAGAAAGAAAATGATTGATCTGCCTGAAGTAGCAAGGCAGAGCGGGTCTCCCTCAACACCCCCACGCCTGAGGAGTTCACGGCGAGAGCCTTCCCGGCACGGCAGATTGATGGAGCTGGGGGACGTCAGTGCTGACCCAGCAGCGAGCGCGCTCCTCAGAGCAGCTTTATGCCAGCCTTTACAGCCCAATGTCATTTTTCAAATTAAAAAAAGGAGGCCAAAGTCAGAGCGGCTCTGCTGGACCAAATTGATTACCCACAAGACAGTAAAGGATTGATCCCCGCAGCCGGTTCTCTGGTAGAAGCCCAATTAGGCGAGTCGCTATCCCCTCACCCTTGAACCTTCTCGATCCGTATTTCTCTGCCTCATCCCAAACACATCCTCATTAGACGCTGCCTCCTCAAAGAGCCACGTCCAGCTCTCACAGCCACCCTTGGCTTGGACAACCTCCACGGCTCCTTCGGTGCTGCCTCGTAAATCAATCCCCACAGTTGTACCTTTTATTGCCGTTATCTTGCACCTTCTCCTCAATTTGCCGCTATTTTTTTTTTACTTTCACGAAGATGCTCCAGAGGAGGAGGGTGAAAAACCACAAGTTTTGTTATAATTGTGTATTATTTTCCTCATATCTGCAAGGATATTGGTTTACACTGTGGTGGAAGTTACCAGTAAAGCCCCTCTCTACCACATGTTCAAGTAAGAATGGGCTAAAAGTGCCCCAACAGAGGAGTTTTCAAAGCATCTCCATTTTCCCATGGAAAATTATCAAAGGGTTCTCCTTCAACTTTACGGTCTGCGTTTAAGGAAAAGATGAGAAGTCAAAATGATGACACCAAGCCAAAATACTTTGGGTTTTACATCCGGAAAAGTTCTAAAATCATATGCATTAAAAGTAATTCGAACTGAGTCCGCCCAGAGATGGGAGGTCTCAATTTTACCCAGACCTAAACCACCTCCTGAGAGCCAGAACTGGGAGGAAGGACCAGCCCTTTCCGAAACAAAACCGACACCTTCTCCATGGTGAAGATGAGCCAATCCCAACTCCAAAAGGAAACACAAATTGCGATGTTAGTGGCAAACCCCTCACACCAATCTGTGCCACCGTGAAGCCCAGCTCCCCATACCAATGGGTTGATCACTTAATTCCCTCCCAGTCCTCAGCCTGCCCTGCTCCCAGCACTGCTCCCACCTCCTCTCCCCAGCCAACCTCTTGCCACCCCTCTGCACCACAGCAAACAGCCCTTACAAATTCAGCTGCAGCACCAAGGGGACATTTGTCCATTTGCTCTGCTGGTGTGGTCTATCAACCCCATGATTGAACATAAATCAGGCTACCTGCTGCCAAAAAATCATCATAAAAACGACTTAGGTACCCACGTTCCAGCCACGTCCTGTGTCAGACTCCTAAATCAAAAGGATTCAATAACAAAAAGCCTTGCAGAGCTGCTGGCTACCACCAAAGGAGCCGGTTCTCCAAGTATTAAGCTCCCAATGCAATAAAGTGAGAGGAGAAGCCCAGGACCCCAGATGATGCATGGTACCCATATTCCATGGATTTATTTGGGATCTCTTAAACTCTCTGTAGCAAACCCCTCTGGACGGGCTGGTGTGGCCTCAGCCAAGTGATGCTCCTTGGTCCCTGCTCTGCTCCTCCCGCACCTCAGTGCCCATCCACAACCCAACAACCAGCTGCCATCAGCTCCATTGCTAATCCCCGGCCTAACTGCAATCACAATCACCTCCACAACCAGGAAACCAAGAGTATCTGACTCCAATACAGGGACCAACTGACCCAAACATACACTAAATCACCCCAAACCAACCCCAGCCCATCTCTCACAGCGAGCATCACTTTGGGCAGCGCTCAGCACAGTTCAGTCCTCGCTTCTCCTTGGATTCTCTGATGCTAACTAACTAAAATTAATAATATTACTTAATGCCGCCGCAGGCTGGTGAGGAGAGCACGGACTTGGCACCGCTGCTCTAATGAGTGAGACCGAATCCAACTGGCTCCACACGCGGCTCCCGCACATGGCGCTTGTACAAATCGGGAGCATATTTAAAGCTTCAGCCCCACATCAGCATAATTGAACTCCAACCGCTTCCCTTCCAAAAGCAACAGTAGCAGCAAGCCAGATTTAAGTTATGTTTGGAACTAGCACTAAAAAAAAAAAACAAACTCCAGCAAAAAGAACATAATTAAAATAAAAATATAACGGAACAAGGGCCTGGAAAGGAATTGGGTAACGCAGTTTGTTTGTAGTCGAGTGAGCAAAATCCTCAAACAAACAAAACCACACACACACACAGGCTGAAATTACCGTGCAATTAGTGACGGTGGTGCTAAATTCAGTGCTGAGAGCTACGCCGAGATCAGCCCATCCGAGCTGTCTGCGGCCACAGAGAAACCCAGTGCTCATTAATTTGGTCTGATGAGTTTTGCACTGGCCACAGGTGATTATCGGGTGGGGAAACGGCAAAACAACACCCCCCACCCTGGCATTCGGGAGGGTTTTTTTTTTAAAATACACTTTCCTGCTGCAAAGCAGCACCCGGGTCCTTGTGAAACTGGTACCCCTAAGGTGCCTATTCTGGGGATAAGTGAAAAAATGCTTAAGAAAATAAACAGTGAGCAAATAAAAACCTGTAATAGAGACTGACTGCAGAGCCTTCGGAGCAGCCCCATAAATCACAGCCCTCACCTGGTGCCATCAGGATGAGGATGGACGCTGCCGTCCCTCCCTGCAATACCCGGCTCTGCCCTTGTGCTGGGCAAGGGTTTTATTTGGGAAGCTTTTTAAACCAGGATGAGGTAATCAGCCCATAAATCCCAACCTGTGGGATGTGTTCATCACTTCCTCAGAGAAAAAATGGAAAAAAGAATCAGTAAGTATCACAGAATCACAGAACGTTAGGGATTGGAAGGGACCTCAAAAGATCATCCAGTCCAATCCCCCATGGGACAGGGCAACCAAGATAAATATTTTGGAAACAACGAGAGCTCGCCGGAATAAATCAACACCCAAATTCAAGGGATGCAGATCAAAGCAATCATCCACTTAATCCCCATACTCAGTTACAGATAGATGGGGCCATTCCTGCAAGGGAAAGCAAACACCATCTCTAATCATTAAAGTGCCCCGTTCTGACAGGTTGATATTAGAAACTGGGAGAAGTTTCTGAAGGACACCAACTCCTCCACGGCTGCTTCCCGAAAAGCCTGAGCCAAGGCGACCCGAGCACGTGCACAACCATCGCCTCCTGCTTTTCCCAGCCTATGGGAACAGGTAAAGTTGACTTTATTGACTTATTATTATGGCCCCACACTGACCGAGGGGCACCAGGCTTCATTTTGCCCACATATAACAAATTTCCAGCTGGAAAACGCTGCACGCAGCCAACAAAACCTACCTTGCAAGGGACTAATTCAAAGCTGAGCGCTCATAAATGAGCTAAATAATTTGAGCCCCGCAGCACCGAGTTCCTCAAACCAGCGCAATTCCCCTATATTTGTATATGTCAGGGAACAACAAAAGGCCATGCTGCCTACACACGTTGGTTTTGCTGCGCTCATTCTTTAGTAGTCCTTTGCTTTTCCACCTTACAGAAGCGCCACCGTCACCGTGCCCTAATGGTAGAAACAAAGCGAGGTTGAAAGGAGAGGCAATCTCTCGGATGAGACGCGTTAACCGAGTTGGGAAGAATAAAAGGAGAGCAGCTCTCTCATCCAGAGCCTTTTCGTCTGCTTCAGATCTAAGGAAGGACTTGTTTGTTCAAAACCATGCCCGGTTTGGTCTTTGGGGTTTTTTTCACCCAGTGAAAGATGTAACCCTGCAAGCACTACCCCACTCTCGCCTTTTGAGACAGAAAGTGCTTTTTGAGCATCCCAGCAGGTACAAAACCTGTGAAATACTCTTTACACTATCATTTATCCCGTTTGTGTTTGATCTTCTGCACCCGCTTTGCTTCGAATCTGTGCCCGGTTCAAGCCACGCAATTTTCTTGCCCCTCCTTGGTGTTATTTCCTCCCAGCTCAGAGGAAAAGCAGAAGCTCCACGTAACTTGGACTCAAGGAGATACCCAACTCTCAGCCCTCACAGTAAAACCCAAGCCCTGGGTTTGGTACCTCAACCCCAAACCACGCACCCCAGGGAGCAAGACCCACCCTGTAGTGAGCCCTCCAACACACACCAGACCCCAGAGAAGTTGTTTCCAGCATCTCCCCAGGAAACACCTCTCATTTCCAGGGATTCACAGGTGGAAAAGCTCCCCAGCCTTTACTCAAGGACAACACAGAGGTCACTCTTCTGCTTTAAAACAGAGGGGGACGAAAGTGCCGTGATGGAGGGGGCTGGCACTAACCCCCCTCACCCTGCTTCCCCAGCAGCGTGGTGCAGGGAAGGCAGATCCAGCTCCGTCCCCTGGTACGGGGGGCTCCCACCTCCCCCCATCCCCATGAATCCCCCTGGGGCCATGCACCCTTTGGGAGGGGAAAAAAAATCCCCCCTGTATTTTTCCTGTTTGCCCAGCTGAGCAATCCCATGCGACGGCACAGGTCTGGGATGGGGAGCAATGCCCTGTGAGCTCCCAGCAAGGGCTGACACACACCTCCTGCCTTCCTTCTCCACCTTGGCAGCATGGCTGGAGAAGCCCTCGGTCGTTAGCCCACGTTCGTTAGCCCTCAGTGGTACAAAACAGCATCTGCAGGGCATTTAGGAACCAGTTTCATCAACCAGTGCCCACAAACAACTCCTGCATCGCTCCCCCGTTCATTAAAACCCACACTCGGGCCCTGCTAACGACGAGCAAACCTCATCACACCTCAACACTGGGGAGCTGGAACAGGGAGGCAGCTTTTCACAGCCCAGAGGCCAAGTGCCTGCTTTTGCCTACTACTCCCAAATTTCCTTACGCCACCGTACCGGTTTGCAGCCTTGCCCTGCTAGAACGGGCCTGTCTCGATACGACATTTGATTTATTCTGATTTTTGGGTAAAGTGTGCCATTTCTGCTCATCTTTGCAGCAGCATATGCTAACTCAACAGTCCTGGGCAGCTCGCTTCATCCCGCAGGGATTTTTCTCTCCCCTCCCCTTCACAATTCAGCAGCCAGGCTGATGTGACAAGTCCAACGAGACAACCCCCTTTGATTTTTTAGGTATGCAACTCAGGCAGCGCTCACAGGGCTGGGAATTCAACTCCGCTCCGGCGTGCAGAGCAGCAACAGCTCAAAGTAGTTATCTCTCCCTACAGACACCCGCACCGCTAACAGCAGCGCGAGGATTTAATCACAGCGCATCCCTCCCTCGCCCTGATATCTGCAGAGATTAGAAGAGCAGAATATTCCAGCACAATAAACATCCAGCTGCTCTCAATGAGGCACGAAAGGGGCATTCAGAAGAGTCCGGTTTCGGCTCTCATTGCCACTCAGGATCTCCTCTCACCACGCTGCAGCTTGCAATCGGTCCCACAGGAACGTTTTTGAGCAGCGATACTCTCCGTGGTTTGCAAACCAGTGTTTTAAGTTTAGAGGTTTAAGCCCACGGGCAAACTCCTGCCTGGTGCATCCACCCCCCCATGAAGGGGACTGGGGGGGAGTCTTTTTAGGAGGTAAAGACAACAGCTCCAATTAGCAACGCTCGTCATTGCAAACCCAATCACGCCGTGCAGCATCACGCAGCTGTGCAGGGCTCAGCTCAGCTGACCCCCCAGCAACAAACCGGGCAGCCAAAGGAGCAAAGGAAAGTGCAGGCAGCCCGGGAGGGGCTCAGCTGCCCCCCCAATCCTCAGCACCACGGAGCAGAACTCAGCTGTGTCTGCAGCCGGGGTTCACCTCAGGAAACTTTGCTTGAGATGGGAAAAAGTGGAGATGCGACTGTGCTGGGAGCAACAGGGAAAGCGGGACAGAAGTGGCAGGGATGGCTACAGCATTTATTTTTAAATTAAAAAAATAACAAGGTGGCGGAGCTCTCCCCCTCCTCCACCAACGCTGATGGCCAGAGTTATCCTTAAAACAAAGCATCAGCTCTGGTCCAGAGGAGAAATAAGCATTGAGGGTACCAGCTTCAGGGGCACGGATCTGCTTCCGCAGGGGGGCTGCGACCACAACTTCGCTGCTGGGGCCGTGGGGGGGGCCTGCCCGGCGGTGCTGCACCCCAACGCCCCAAAGAGCGGCACGACCGTGGGGAAAACACGGACCCAGCGGGGGAAGGAAGGGAGCCCGGGGGTGAACTCACCGCGGAGAAGTTGT
>NW_010170781.1:1524-2214 GCF_000695765.1 Mesitornis unicolor | reverse complement strand
CTTCTGTCCTAGCATCTTTGGTGTGGAAGAAGAGCTTGACCATTTCCATTTCAGAGAAGGCTCCTACCAGCAGCCACGAGAATTGGAGGCCAACGTGGACGAGATAGCGTAACACGGAACATTAGAGACCGAAGGTTTGTCTGGCTACAGAAGCACTTAGCATAGAAGGAAAAATCCAGTAACACCTTTAATTACTAGCCTCTTTGTGCTGTGAGTTAAATTCGATCAATTGCCATATAGAAAACGTCACTGGGCAGGTCCAGAGAAAGCCTCGTGGTACACGTTGGCTTCCTAGGGAAGCAAAGAAGCCTAAAACCAAAAAGCTTTGTGGGGCTACAAATTGGCTTAATAGAAAAGACAAGAGCCAGCAACAGTCTTCTGTCCCAGCACCTTTGGTGTTGGAGAAGAGCTTGACCATTTCGTGTTGAGAGACGACTCCTACCAGCAGCCACGAAAATTGGAGGCGAACGTGGACGAGATAACGAAGCACGGAACATTAGAGACTAAAGCTTTGTCTGCCTACAGAAGCACTTTTCATAGAAGGAAAAATCTAGCAACAGCTTTAATGCCTAGCTCTTTGTGCTGTGAGATAGATTCGAACGTTTGCCATATTGAAACCAGGCTCTGGGCAGCTCCAGAGAAAGCCTGGTGGCAAATGATGGCTTCCCATGGAAGCAAAGAAGCCTAGAA
>NW_010170781.1:398-1095 GCF_000695765.1 Mesitornis unicolor | reverse complement strand
GACAGCAACATTCTTCTGCCCTAGCATCTTTGGTGTGGGAGAAGATCGTGACAGTTTCCATTTCAGAGACTGCTCCTAGCAGCAGCCGTGAAAATTGGAGGCGAACGTGGACGAGATAGCGATACACGGAACATTAGAGACCAAAGCTTTGTGTGGCTACAGAAGCACTTTGCATGGAAGGAAAAATCCAGCAACTGTTTACAGTCCTAGCCCCTTTCTTGTGTGAGATAGAGTCGAATGTTTGCCATATTCAAACTAGGCTCTGGGCAGCACCAGAGAAAGCCTGGTGGCAAACATTGGCTTCCCAGGGAAGCAAGGGAGCCCTTAAACCCAGGCTTTGTGGGGCTAAAAATTGACTTAATAGAAAAGAGAAGAACCAGCAACAGTCTTCTGTCCTAGCATCTCTTTCGTTTCGGAGAAGATCTTGACTGTTTACATTTGAGAGACAGCTCCTACCAGCAGCCACGGAAATTGGAGGCGAATGTGGACGAGAGAGTGAAGCACGGAACATTAGAGATCAAAGCTTTGTTTTGCTAAAGACCCACTTTGAATGGTTGGAAAAATCAAGGATGATCTTACAGTCCTGGCCCATTTCTTGTGTAAGATAGAGTCGAACGTTTGCCATATTGAAACCAGGCTCTGGGCAGCTCCAGAGAAAGCCTGGTGGCAAACGATGGCTTTTCAGGGGAGCAAGGAA
>NW_010170781.1:0-382 GCF_000695765.1 Mesitornis unicolor | reverse complement strand
AGGCTACAAATTGTCTTAATAGAAAAGACAAGAGCCAGCAACAGTCTTCTGTCCTAGCATCTTTGGTGTGGGAGAAGAGGTTGACCATTTCCATTTCATAGACGGCTGAGACCAGCAACTTTGAAAACTGGAGGCGAACGTGGACGAGATAGGAAAGCACGGAGCATTAGAGACCAAAGCTTTGTTTAGAAAGAGAAGTACTGTGCATGGAAAATTCTTTTGTAATTGAAAGTGGAATGTTTGCCATATTGAAACCAGGCTCTGGGCAGCTCCAGAGAAGGCCTGGTGGCTAACCTTGGCTTCCCAGGGAAACAAGGGATCCCAGAAACCCAGGCTTTGTAGGGCTAAAAGTTGGCTTAATATAAAAGACTAGAGCCAGCAA
>NW_010170780.1:0-2342 GCF_000695765.1 Mesitornis unicolor | reverse complement strand
AGGTCTCTTCCAACCTTAATGACTCTGTGAAGTTAGGATTTAATGAATCCAATCTGACAGCGGGTGCTGGTAGCTGAGAAGGTAAAGCTGTTGTCCTTGTCACCTCAGTCCCATCCGTGGCCATCGCGGTGGCTTGCAGGGGTGGGATGCTCGCCCTCGCCATCCCCTTCTGCAGCGAGTGAAATGACTGAACTGAAATAACACATGAAAGCAGGGGAGGAAATTCCCACTTTCCATTGGGAATCAATTCAGACAAAGCATTCAAACAGCTGAACTTATAAATACAGATAAGCTTATGGCATCTTGGGGTTTTTTTTATTTTAAGAAGCATAAATACACGAGGAAGAGCTGTATAAGCTTTTAAGTTCACCACAGCTCTTCTGTATCAACGCAGACCCTCTACTCCCAGTAATCCTTTATTTCTAAAGCACTGGTTAGGCGTTCAGCATCTTAAAAGCTTCTCCTCTATTTTCCAAGCTGCCTTTAATGGTCCTCATCCGTGGTGGTACCTGCGCTTCGCCGCCTTTGCACATTGGGTGCTGTTGTACACGACATTTCCTTCCCCCCACACCCATTTCCCACCCCCTCATTCGTCAAGAAGCAGCAGAAGCCGTTTCCCAGCCTTGATCACTGCTTTGATGAAATATTCTGGAAATGTTCTTGCCGTTTGAAGCAATTTGGCTTTTGATAAAGTCTCTGCGTATTGTTTTCTTGGAGTACTGTACTGAAATAATGAAAGAAGATAAACATGGATTTAAGCTGTGTGAACAGCGCTGTGGTTTAGCGCGCACTAACACAGCAGTGATGAAGGCTTTGCTTTATGGGTTTGCTCACTCATTAGAGTCCTGAAAATTGCCATTTTTGCTGCTGAATTTTCTTTCTGGAGCTCTAGCTACGTAGTCTTACATTATCCATAGATTAATTTATGCTGCTCTGTAATATATGGAGCTGTAATTCCGGTATAATTGTTTTCTTAGTATTAATATGCTTTGTCTTATTTAATTATCAGCCAGGGATTGTAGTAGATGCAGTACTTCTGTGTTCATACCCACTCTGTTTTATCCGAGCTATCTGATATAAATCCCAAATATAACGATGTGAGTAACAAGGGCAGCGAGAGAAGAGCGTTTTTCACATCGGGAAGCGGTGGCTGTTTCAAGAAGCCGCTTTCACTTCTTCATCAAGCCAAAACCTGCCAAGGGAGGTTCAGGTTAGAGAGAAGGAGGAAGTTCTTTCCTGAGAGGGTCGTCAGAAGCTGGCACAGGCTGCCCAGGGAGGTGGTGGAGTCACCATCCCTGGATGTGTTTAAAGAGCGGGTAGACGAGGTACATAAGGATGTGGTTTAGGGGGTAGACAGGAGCGGTTGGACGTGATGATCTCAGAGGGCTTTTCCAACCGAGCCATTCTGTGATTCTGTGATTCTGTGATAATATATTTAATCATTAAGACACGACAAGCGTCGGAGAACATCCAGAAATCATTTCATTGCTTTACTCGCTGAAGCAACCTCTTGAAATCAGGCTCTGCAACTTCTAAATTGCTTCTGGATATAACGGGCGGTGCTGCGGTTTGGATTCAGTAAAGGCGAGGAAATTCGGATCTGAAATCCCGGGGCTGAGGACGGCGACGATTTTATGAGAGCTGTGCACCCGCGATGCCGCAGAGATTCTGCGTCCAAGGCTTCCTCCCAAAACCCGCTCGGCGTGAGCCAGGCCCTCGTAAAATGATATTTGAAGCCCAGTGGAGTTGAAATTCATTGAGAATTAAAATTTCACAATGCCTCCATGTTTTGATGCCAACAAAGCATCCTTAGAGTTAAGAACGCAAGACAAATATAATTAAAAGCTGGAAATGCATGAATTAATGGCAACGTTGTCACTGTTGGACTTCATACCCCTCCTCTGTGTTAATGTACTAACAGAAAATTTTGAATTCTGTACTTTTATATACAACATCCTTAATATATTGTGTTTCTGATATCCTTCGCCATTAGTACTTTTAAATTAACTTCAAAAAAAGAGGGAAAAAAAGGCCAGTACATCTGTCCCAGGCTGCTGGTGCTCAGTGTTAAGCACATTTTAATGAGGGATAGTAAGAAAGTAAACAGCTTCAAGTACCGTACACATCGTTGTAATCCAGCACACAGCTGTTCCAGCCATGGAGATGGGATGGGGCCTCCACGGTGTCCGTCCACGCTCAGGATTGACTGGGACAGCAGCCCTGGTCCTGATGATACCCATACAAACCCGTTTGTCATCGTTTAATCATTGTCATCAACTTTGAGTAGAGAGGAAAAAATAAATTTAAGAATGAAAAGTCACAGAATCCCAGAATGTGAGGAG
>NW_010170779.1:0-11644 GCF_000695765.1 Mesitornis unicolor | reverse complement strand
TGAGGCTGACCGGTCTGTAGTTACCCGGGTTATCCTTCTGCATGAAGCTGCTCTGAATAGTCTCTCCCCTTAGCAAAATCCATTCTTCCATACAGATGCTACTTTCTTGCGGTCCACCCCAAGCACTTCCTTATGCTTATGTCTACGTGTCCCTTTCAGGTGGACCACGCCAGCCTCAGCCACCCCAGCCTCCACGGACAAACGCACCTCCACAGCAGCGGCTCTCTCCTCAAGGACAGCAGCCCCAGAGTCCCCAGTCCACTTCACCTCAGCAGCAAAGGTCACCTGGATCTCCACAGCAAGTCCGATCAGCAACTGGGTCCTCTCCGGTCCAGGCTTCCAAGGGCGTGTTCCCCCCACAGCAGCCTAGACCGCCTGCTCAAGGCCGGGCTCCAAGCCAGCCAAGCCCCACTGAAACATCCAAGCAGCAAACCACCTCACACCCGCATCTGAAGTAGGTGTTCTGTTAAACTGCTAATATCGGTAGACATTAGAATAAGGCTGTAAAAAAAAGTACCCAGAGCTGGCATGAAGAATACATCACCTGTTTTTAGGTAGTAGGGACAAAGGTCTAGACAACTGTGAGTGACTTCAGAGGTCTATATGCCTGGGCATAACAGGCCACCATTGAACTGCTGTCAGGAAGAACAAGTTGTATTTGACATCTTGAAGATTTCACGTTCTTCCTCCTGTTCATGAGCTCATTGTTAATTCTGTGCTCTACCCCAGCCGTATCAACAGAGCTACTGCCTTCCCAGCAGGGTGCATAGCCCGTACAGGCTGTAACCAGCACATTATTGGCCAGAAAGCTCAACAAGAGTCATTCCTTCACTATTCCCTGAATGCAGGAGCCACACAAGGTTCTTTACCAGGCAATTTTTTGCAGTTGGTAGCAAAAAGGGGCACGATGGGTGAGTATGGAAGCAGCACTACTCATATATATTAAACTCCAGATGGTGACTGTATGTTTAAGCGCTCTTCTGGAGCATCGCACACCACTGAATTATTGTGGATCTCTGGTAGCAGCCTTTGCTGCCACCCTTGATGGAGCATAGCTGGCTGGCATCATAGCAGAAAAGATTGGCAAAAAAAAAAATGCTTGGTGTTGACAAAAAGTTGACACAAGAGCAGATCGGTATGAAAAGGCCAGAACAAAATACAGGAATGAGAAGACAGCTTCTAGGCAGAAGAGGAGTGATGTTCTGGAACAGGCTTTCAGTGATGATGTCTACATTAGCAAGGCAAACCAAAAGCAGTGTATTTAAAGATCAAAATGTTGGTGCTAAGGATGCAGCCACCACACTATACATATTTCAAGTCCTTTAATTCACAGTCTGGTCTTGTGCTGAATGCCTATTGCTGACCAGGAGAAACCACTCAGTGACAAAGCATGGTAAGTGGGGAAAAATAGGACATTTACTTGCAAAGCACAGCCCTGATCTGAACTTAAACACTAGCAGACACACACCCAGCAGGAGCAGCGTGGCCAACCAAAAGACCTGCATAACACAGCTGACAGTCAGAGCAGACATGCCAGGAGGGGCAGGCAACAGCACACATTGCAGTGGACACAGCTACCAACTTGCCAAACCTCTCAGGCTCTCACATGTGACAGGAGAGCGCTGCCATTCATGGTAAGGCTGATGAGAGACACGTGACTCTCAGTATGAATCTATTCTTCTGTAGTAGTAGTAAAATTACTTAATTGATCCTCACAACAGTAGCACCAAATGGCAATTGTATGTTTTTAATGTGATGTTTTCATAAACACTTTCTAGTCTGTACCATGAACAGTATCAGCCACCCACCTGCGTCCCACCCTCTCCCCTCCTGCCTGGATGTCTTAACATATGGAGATTCTCCTTGATATCCTCCCCTTTTATCCCTGAATTTGTCTGTGTGGTGGAACACAAAGCATCAGTAATCAGCTTTGAACCATCACCTTCCCCTGCTGAGCCTGAACTCTGTTTTCTGTTTCAGCAAATCGCAGTCGCTGACGAACACCTTCAGCATATCTGAATCATCTCAGCGGGGAAATGCCACTGAAGACGAAGCAAAAGCTGAGACCATCCGCAACCTGAGGAAATCATTTGCTAGCCTGTTTTCCGATTAACAGCCCTGCAGCTGAATCTGTGCTTTTGTCAGCCTTCATTCTTCATATCAGTGTACCTGATGTCATCCTGGAATACACTCAATGGTACCCAGCAATTTACAGCTATCACCTGGGTAAAGGGAATTTAGAAAACTATAGTTGTTTTAATACAAAGATTCTAATGATGGTCTGAAAAGTGACTGTATAAAAGTGGCACTATTTCATTGGGTTTTGCGCATAATCAGAATCACATCTGTACAAATGACTTGAGTTGTAAAGCAAATTTTACTCCTTCTAACCTGTGTGGAGTCAACACATTTATGACAGTGCAAACTAGATTTTATTTTGATTTGTACATAGTCAATACAATCGCTAACTTCCAATTACTGAATCTTTGTTGAGGTTGAGCTAAAAAAATACAGGCTTATTTCAGAAACAGATGTGCAAAGGCAGAGTCAAGCATAAGTATTCATTGACTGATAAAGTGAGCACGCTTGAGCATGGAAGCACAGTGAACTGTGGAACTTCATGATACCAACTTTATAAAAAAGTCACTTTTCAGAGCAAAACTACATTCAAGTTAAATACAGTACCAGGCATCAGTAAGCGCCAAAGATCATCTAAGCAGGTCATCCAGATGGACTGCTGGCTTGTTCCAGATCACTCTGCTCACAGCAGATAAAATGTTTCTGTTTCATGCTTTGCATTTGTGTCCCTGCACATGATTCCCGAGTTCTGAGAGAAAAATGTCATGTTCTAACCCTGTAGCCTTAGCTCAAAAATAACCTGAGAAATGGGCCTTCCATACAAAAAAAACCTTCCTCCCCTGCCCCTGGAAACACCAGAGTTCACATTCACAGTTCACACAAATTCCAGACAAAACCCAGCTAAACTCCAAGCACTTTGGTGACTTGGTCACATCTGGTTAAGTATGTCCCCCAGGAACATGCTTAATTAATATCAGAGCTGATGAAGTGCACATACTTGTGTGCTGAGTGTTCCATAATGCCGAATGGACAGAGAGAGGGAGTGAAATCCTGTCTCCCTCCTTGAACTCCCATTGACTTCACTGGGGTGAGTGCAAAATGAACACAAACTGACAAACTTGCAACAGAACAGGAAAACTATACAAATTAGATGAGCCGTGGTCCATCCAAAGACACCAAGCCACGGGAGGGTATGTATGGGATAGCCCCAGGCAGGTAATGATCAGTATTAGTCATCCCTGACCATCCCCAAGCATTATTCTTCCAGAGAAAGCAGAGATGGACCTTTGCCAGGTGGGCTTTTCCCCAAAGCCTGCAACACAGAATGAAGCTGTGTTGTATGAGCACATATACTACAAGTGGGACATGGCAAAAACCAGGAATGACACAATCTACATTCACAATTGAAGAAAAAAAAAAAAAAGCACTTTGAGTAAATCAATGTATTTATGGCTATTTCTACCAGTTGAGAACCTATCTCTTGCACTGTGCTAGTTCTAGTTATAACACAACCAATGCAAGCGTCAGTCCCCATCCATCCCATGCCCTCAACTTGTTTTTCAAGTTCTGTCAAGTATTTTAGTCACAAACCACGCATACAGCTTCAAGGCCAGACTTTTGGCTTTGTGCTTCCCTTAGCATCTTCACCCTGATGACAGGAACGTCCAGGGAGGCAGGGGGGTCTGTAAGTTAAAAATATCTGAGCCAATGGCACAGACATTTGCTCTCACTTAAACAGGGAGACCCCCAAAGCAGCAAAAGCAACAGCAGCATTTGCCATCTTGGATCTTACAATTCACTGGTGGGAATACAGCCAAACAAGCAATTCCTTCCTGCATAGCACCTGTAATGAACATCTAAATCCAATGCAGTCATCTGGACCTCGTATGACCTACCCCTGAGCAGGCCTTTACACATATAATGGCTTTTGTGATCTGTGCACTTTCAGGCAAGTAACAGCAGAGGTTTTCCAGGCTGGAAGGCTCTCAAGAGACTCATCCAGATCAATGATTTATACCTCAAATTCAGTATTACAGAACCACCCTATTCCCTGATGGTTTTTTTTTCAGTTCTGTGTTGTCCTTCCAGGTTTGCTAAACAGTTTACAACGCAGCATCATAAATATATGTCACATCTGAGAAAATAAACAGACCCTGCTGTTTTGCAGTCTCCAGGAGCAATAGGAGTGACAAACGGCCTTGAGCAAGCGCTGTCCCACTGGCAAGAACAATAGTAGATTAACAGGCTCCACTATATGGAGAAAAGGTAATACAACCCTGGTGGGAGAGGATTTCCTTCCATAACACTTCCCTCAGCATGGTTTATGCCTTTCCTTACTAAATGGTCACCAGAGACGCAAAGACAAAAATAAAAGTTTACTGCCAGAATCCTCAATTGCTCTATCCCCTGAATCTCTTTATCTCTCTCTTACCAACACAACCTATACTAAAAATAAGTAGTGTCTGGTGTGACATAGACCCATAAATCCACCCCAGTTCATCACCAAAACAAACCACAACCATTGGATCATCTGCTGATGCTGTACTTGAACACAGCTGAGCTGTTCCTCCAAGTGACCACAGTGACAGGATCACACTGACTTGATACCCAGCAGGGGCTCAGATCTCAGTTGCCTGCAGCTCCTGTCATCTTTCAAGGGGCAGGCAAACAGAATAGCATCTCCCCTCCTCCTAGCTCCAGAATGCAAAGACGAGTAAAAGCAACAGGCACTTACAGCTTAACTTAGTTACTCCTATAGTCCTGAAAAGCACCTTCAGTTCTATCCACACAAGTGCTTTAATGAACACATTAGAGTTGATTTCCTAAGTTAAAATGACTAACTATATTGTGTCATTTAAACGTTCTGACACTACACCTGTATCTACAACTCTGAAGCAGTGGGTAGCAGGAGATTCACAAATGCATCATCATATATTCAGGTTATCACCTTCGATGCAGGGTTTATATTCCAAAATCACTACAATCTAACAAAGCAAGACAGAGCGGTAATACAAGGGGCGTATTCTCCATTTTAGGAATGAGGAACTAAGGTATAGCCCAGAGGTATTTAGGTATCTAAACACAACAGTTAGGGGCAGCAAGAAAGCAACACCAAAAATTGGTGAACAGACATTACATTTAAATCCCAGGGCAGACATGCCCCACAGCATGGGATATTTCTGACACAGCTGTGAAAATTGACCACCTGGTCAGAGCTCCCATTTTGTCCTGCATGCCTTTATTTTCTTCAGGTGGAAGGCAGGAAACATGAATAGATTTGTGTCTGGATCCAGCCCAAGAAGGAGCTGGGACACAGCTAAGACACCCACTCATATCCACCAGCTGGAAAATTAATTTATAATTTGCTGTTTAGATACGGACTGAGAAACATCTTGATTTTCTTGTAGTACCTAGGTGTCGTATTTCGGGAGGAATGCCACCTATGTTCCCATGCAACTAAAAGTCTTGTATAAAGCTAAGGTTCAGAATAATAGCAGTTCTACTCGTAACTGCTGCAGCATTTTCTTCTCTTTCACTAATCACAGACAGATACAGAAGAGCTTACAACCTACACATGACCCAGTTACTCCATTTGGTTGGGTAAAGTTTAATAAATAAGAAAATAATAAACAGAAAACCCAAGGGCAATAGCTCCTTATTTCCAAGCGACTGTTAGTAGTAACCTTAACAGCGCTGGATACAGATGCACAGTGCAGGTAAGAAATGCCCATCTATTGGGCATCTATGATTTCCCTTCAACAGCAATGACTTAGGAGCTTCTGAATAAACAAAATAAGCAGCTAGTTTTCCATTATTTCCTCTGTTTTGTCTTCTAATTTTATGCTGTTGGTCCTGAGATACTCACTTTATATTTCATATCCTGTTTTATGAAGAAAGGGAACTCTTCTTTAGGGAACCTAACAATTCAGGGTAAGTCAGGTTGCTTTATCTCTGGCTCACAATACCTTTACTACAATGTGAAGGAACAATGGAGAGGGAAGGAGTATCTTCAGGTAACTTAGTGGTGTACCTGTGAAAATGTAGATTCAGTTCTTCAAAAACAAACATTTAAATGACAAAATCCAGGACAAGCAGAACCTGTGGCACCAGCCTGGCAGAACAGGGCAAGGCTGTCTTCATGGCTGGGAGGGCCCAGCTCCAGAGCAGCACAGGGCATGCCAGCAGAGCAAGTAACGTGACTGCCACCAGGGAACTGGCAATGTGAGTACCACTGGCACCACAAAGTGAACATCTCCCGTACAAACAGAGATCACTGTTTTTATTTCCCAGAAATAACTTCGAAAAAGTGAAGAGTAAGCTACAAACTATTTTATCAGTTAAAGTTGTGTAAACATAGGTGAATATTATATATGCTTTTCTGAAGCGCTAATCACAAGGACAAAATGGTGCAAGACCAATGCAGCGTAGATTTCCCTCTTCCTTTTTACAGTCAGTGAAATGTAAGAAATCACTACACTTTAAGAGACATTACTATATACTTAAGTGAAAACTCTGTTGGAACAAGGCAATTCAACCAGCACAGGCAAACGTTAAAAATTAAGGCTGAACTCAGTATTAAAGGGAAACCACTGACCCCAGACTCTAAGTACGTACTCTGAGGTGTTTAATCATGGCAGGATTTGCACTGGTACGCCGTTACTGTGAAGTAGAAAAGGAAAGAAAGAAGAAATACAACTTTTGACAGCAAAATAAACTATTATATTTTACTTCCACCGGAGTTAATGGCAAAACTTTCTGACGCTGCTGAAGTGAGCCGATTTTATACAAAACAAGTTTCAGAGACCTGAAAAAGCACACAAGTATTACTGACTAAATAGCTTGTATTTAATAGGAAATGTAATTCCATTTCCAGTGTTGCAATTTCAAAAGGATTTTAGAAAATAGTATCAGCCGTCACAACAGTCGTCAGTACCATTTACAGTTACAGAAACACGGAGATCAATCCATCTTAAAAAAATACGTAAGAAATGAAAATTTCTAGCAAAGTTTAGTCACTCCAGTCTTCCTTTAATGGAGCTCCAGCATCAGCCTGCAAATCTCATCAGGAGACTTTAACGGTGGTCTTGTTAGTTGCTCCTTAGTTAATAAGACAATACTTGAAAGGTGCTCATAACATGCTATAACACATTTCCTCTTGGCAAGTTGTATTTTGATACCTAAGTATTAGAATTAAATGGGATTTACTGCAGTAGAGTGAGAATTCATTTTGCTTCTCCTGCTGTGATCCCATTTCCACTGCAACCAGGTCAACTTATTTAATTCCTTAAGTTAAGTTAGGCAGGAGGAAAGATTTATTTTTGCACCACTTTTAGTTCACACACAGTAAACGCAGCCAGGTACTACAGCTCCTTATTTCTAAAGTCAAGGAGAAAGACAAAAGTTTTGCTGCTGGTTCTTTGTAAAATTGCTCTGCTTTTGTTCAGACTTCCGAGTTGCACTGCAGCATGACTTTACTCAGTTGTTTGTAAAATGGATTGATTTGTGTTCTACTATTTCCATTGTAAAGAAAAATCCCTTCCCTGTATTCTTTGTGTCTTAAGTAACAATACAAAAAAGCTTTTTACCTAATAAAACATTAAAGAAAAAAGGAAATGTCATCTTTGAAAATTTCTATGACCTCACATCTACCATAACAGTGATAGTATCCTGTACTATGTGGAACATGGTAGATTTTTTTGGTTAACAAAGATTATTAGCCAGTTATATTTTGAACAACATCATTTTTCCTGGCAATTTTACAGAACTCTTCAAATAAGACAGACAAGTAGAGGGTTTGTATTTAAAGTGCTCTTTATCTGATGCAGCAAATATTTGGCCGTTATCCTTCTGGTCTCTAAGTAGCACTTCACAGATGGTTAAAGGTGAGGAGCGGGGCATGGAGCAGAACAAACTGTTCTAAGTTGTAGCTCTCCATGAAACAGACCTTAGTGCCAGGTGGTACAGCAGTACCAGGTCAAAAAACCAACCCAGCCTTTGTGGTTGAAACATCACCATGCACACATGTTCTTGTCACAATCAGAAAAGAAGGCAGATGTTAGTGCCTGGGATTTGCAGTCTCCTGCAGTTAGAAAGCAAGCTCAGGGACTAGAACTTACTGAAGGAAAAAGCAGAAATCAAATGAACGCACGGCGAATGTCCATGGGGCGGCCCCGGCTGGGTCTAGGCTGAAACCTATCACTGGGAGCTCGTCCTGGAAGTGTAGGGTTTGCTCCAGGCAAGGAACCAATTGGGTCAAAATGTGGTCTGAATGGAGGAAACTGACCTGGTGCTTCTCCTGGGCCAGGAATGAGTGAATTAATGGGGTCTCCAACATAGAGGAGTGTTGGTCTCTCATCATACTCTCCAATGATCACTGAGGGATAGATTGGGTTTGATGGGAATGGGCTGGGAGGAAAGGGAGTAGGATAGAATGGGTTGGGATGAAAGGGGATTGGATGAGGTGTAGGGGGCAAAAACATCATGTGTCTCCATCTCAGGGCCTCCTTCTTCTGTTTCAACCTTTTCTTGTATAGCTGCAGAGAGAAACAAAGGAATTTTAAAGCTCTGCAGGCGCTTTGTGCTCCACCTTCAGCAACTGCATTCACAGCACAGCAAAAATGCACTCCTCATCAGTCTGAAAACCCAAAACAGCAAACCCCCTGCCTGCCAAAGACCAAACACAACATCCCTGGAAGACTCCTAACCCATGATTTGGGCATGCACCGTGTAACTTGTTGATGCTGTTTTCCCCTACTCTGATCAAACTCAATATGTGTACACAGAACACCACATTTTTTAAACTAAGATTTAAATCAAAGTTACTGCCTCCCAAAGTCTATGCTTTATTCTCAAATTAGCCTGTGGAGAATAGTCTCAAGATAAAAGTATATTTAAAAAGCCACCTACTTCTTTCCAGTCTGTGTCACGAGGCCTAATAATAGGATCTACAAAAAGAAGCAAAAAATTAAGAGTGATCTATTTTACTTTTAAGCAGCATTCATGCCACAGATGCCCCCAGTTTTGTCAGAACTTACAGAAGAATCAAGAGATGAAAAAATACTTTTGGTCAACACATTTTTCATAATGATAATGCATCTTAAAAAGTTTAAACTCCAGGATCATTCCGTAGGTAATCTACTTGCACACTCACTCTACATAAAGCATCATCTCCAAAAGCTACAGAGTAAGTAAAGAAACCCCAGAAACACTGTCCCAGGCTTTGACTTCTGACAGCACTTTCCTTGATATCATTATTTCTTCCATCTCGTTAGAAATTAAAGCAGGAATATCTCTTCCCTCCACACCCTAACATCTACAATAGCTGGTACACCAAGGGAGCCAGGGAAACAGATGAAAACAAGGAAAAGCCTGCACCACAAGCAGTTGAAATGGGAGGAACCATGGCCATTAGTGGCCGAGTAATGGCTCAGCAGACTGTCACCAGTTTTCACAGCAGAAAACTGCACATCCACCTGACTTACACCTGACCAACTGTACAGGTTAGCATCACAAATGACTGCATTTACTCACAGTGTTTAAAAATCAGAAGTAGTTGCCTAAAAAGCCTCTTATCAAAATACGTCAGACCTAATCCCTCTGTTCACATGAGAATGTAATTAGAAAAACACGTGTTTCCACATTACCTCGGAAATCTCGCAAATACATAAACCTCCACAGAAGCTGGTCATTTGAAGCTGTGTAAAGATCACGGCAAACAGCAGAAAGAGAGATGAGTGACCGGACATCCAGAAGTCTGAAAATCCGAAACTTGAGCTCAAGAGGAAGAACCAATAAGCCAAACACGTCCGGCAAGTTCAGAGCTACAAAGCAGAGAAAAACATAAGTATTACCTAAGCAGTGCAGTTTACTCTCTCTGAAGACCCTGAAAGAAAGAAAGGACATTAGAGTATTTCCCTCAAATCATTTCCATTTCATGCCTGAGTCACATCACTTTTCTCGGAAACTACTCTGACATGACTTCTTATAAAACAGATCCCTTGCAACTCTAAGTACATTTACGGAGTGCACAAAACAGGGCCAATGGCACTTTATACTGACCACTGTAAGCCTAGGAAACATTCCACACGCCTAACTGCATTTATAGGCTACAGAACAAAGGAAGAGGTAAAGAAAAGAAAAAGACCTGCCCAATTTCTTGAGGCCACAAAACCCACAATAAACACAGAGCACATGCTTCACATCAAACACTCCCACACTGAAGTCTAGAGGGAATTCTACTGAATAGTTTTTGGAATACAAAGCTGAGACCGTTTATAGCAATACCTATACAGAGAAAGCCTGGATTCCTACTGCTCCACAAACACTAGCTTGGGTTATTTCCTACCATCCTTTCCAAGCCCTCAATGGCCAGTTACTGAGAAGATCATTCCTGGTGTCAGACTTCCAAATATGATGCTACATAAATTTTTCTGCTTTGACAAAGAAATGGATCAAAACTACAGAACTACTGCCACAAAACTACTGTGGTATGGTTTTCTCATCACTAAGCGTGGAAAACAGGCACTCCAGTCTCTTGAGACTAATCAAAAATTAAAACCAGGCAATTACAGTAACATTTTCTGAGAAACAAAGATTAATATAATTTCTTTAGAATGTCTAAATTACTTAATGCTTACTCTTTATATACCCATCACTGAACAGCTCTAACACTTTTCCTTCATGGCTTTAGACAGACTCCCTACCTTCCACCATCAGAAATGAAGTATCATCTCTAATTGTCAATATTTTCTCTCACCTTGTCGGGCAGCAGCCAGAAGAGAGTAAACCAGTTGGTCTTTAAAGAGACGGGATAACTTCTGAAGGTCTTTGTAAACACCTGCAACTTTTTCTATCAAAGAGAGGTAAAAAGCTTAAATTCAGAAGGCTATAATGCAAAAATTACATAAGAGCAGAAGAATTATGGTTTTCTTATAAGCAGAACTGTAATATGCTTGTAATCTTGATGGGAACAGCTCTGTAGCTACAATGCAACAATCACGCAACAAGTAATTCATCAACAAACTACAGAGCAGCTCCGTGGTCAGGCTAAGCTTTTCTTTGGCTTTAAAAAGCACCATGAAGAGTAATACTTAAGTTCTTCAGAAACAAACTGACTCTCAAACTGTGAGAGCTTCCATTGTCAGACTTCAAAGCTCACATGTAACATGCACCTACGTTGCAAATGCTTGCAATGTTCATTTTTGTGAATGTTTTTCCGTGCTGTTCTCTAAAGCAGCAGGAGTCAGAAGACTATTGTTGTACCAGACGTTATTTCACTGCTCAGTTACTCTTCCACAGCCTTTCAACAGGACGTGTACATCAGCAGCTGGGGCTACCCAGGACACGGTGTAGGACACCGAGTCAGCCTCAACTGGTAGCAAAGCAGTTCATACACACTTCAGAGAATAAAACGCTAGTCAGGTCTGTGCTCACAAGTATCCACATTTATCTGCCCTTCTTTCCTCTTAGTTTTCCTTCTAGTTTTAGCATTCTGGAGAGAGGCGTGTGGTCAGTACAAGTTTTATGACAAAAAGAAATCACAGAATCACACACAGAATCGCTCGGT